>NC_064645.1:462796464-463099495 GCF_023864345.2 Schistocerca serialis cubense | reverse complement strand
AGTGCTCAGAGCCATTTGAACCATTTAAGTGTACTACGATAAAATAACTTAATAACGATGTGTTATTGTATCGTAGTGGAAATATTAATTCTAAAATGAACTGAAATATTGATGTACAGAGTTTCTGTTTCAATGTTCTTCAGTTTTGTCTTAAACTCGAAAATTTAACCTATGAGAATTAATATATTCTAACAGGTCATTTAATACACCTCCTTGAATGTATGACACTTCTTTTTGTATCAATATTAAGTCCTTGAAGTCTTCATGGAGGTTATTTTTGGTCCTAGTGTTATAGTCATGATGTGTCCTATTTTTTGAAAAAGTGAAATGTTAATGACTAAGGACCTTAATGAGTATACGTATCTGAAACAGTTTTCAAAATATCAAGTTGTTAAGGTTTCTACATCATGCTCTACAGTCACAGAGGTGTATAATTCTACAAATAGTTTTCTGTATTCTCAAATTTCTATAACTGTATGTTGAATTCCCCCAGAAAATATTTCTGTATTTTTAGTGAACGTAAAGATGCAGAACAAACTAGGTTCTTCATTCTTAAAATTGTTGTGGTAGTATTCACCCATATCCCAAACGTAGTTGAACTAAGGTTGAATTTCTACATACCTTGGAACTATGGTGTTCATATATATTCTAGGCTGTGAGTTTTCAGATTAAAGTCGTGATGCACCTGTAGTCGCAAAAACTCAACTTTTCTAGTATTTTTATTTCATTGCTTCAGTAGGTTATTTTTACAGCGTGTAGAATTCTATGACAATTAATGAACTGTGTATACTGAGTCTCGTTAAAATTTAATGGCACTCAGTTTGTCTTGAACCAGCTGTTAATGTTCTAAAATATATCACTGGCTCCCTTTCCAGTAAGAAGAGTAGAAGTACACTCTATTCCTATACTCGCAATAAAGATACGATTTGCAACGTCTGACAATGCTAGTAGCCACATGGTGAGCACAGTTTGTTAGACAATGTTTCGACGGAGTCGTAAGAGGCGCTGCAGTAGAACACCGAACAGTGTACGTTCATCTCGTAAATAAATAATAGCAACGTACAAATGATCTGCATTATTACTTTATTATATTGCACTTCTTCGACGTTAGGCTTGTTTTCCCTGCCAATTAGGACAACAATTTTGATTAACGAAGGTAATTTCGTAGTGTAATTTGCGATAACTATAAAAGGTCCGGACTGACTTCTTCAGTAAGCAATACACTAAACAACGAACATTAATAACGAATTAAAGAGGATCTGTCTCCTTGCAAGAACATTTTTGTTTTGTTTTGTTTATTCCCCAAACAGGTTTCCTCACATCATTGGTGTCCTCACTGGGCTTTTTCTTATATTTGTTGTGTAATGTCTGCATACAAATTTTATGTATGTTAGGAATTGTTGACACCATATTTTGTTGCCGGCCGGAGTGGCCGTGCGGTTCTAGGCGCTACAGTCTGGAACCGAGCGACCGCTCCGGTCGCAGGTTCGAATCCTGCCTCGGGCATGAATGTGTGTGATGTCCTTAGGCTAGTTAGGTTTAAGTAGTTCTAATTTCTAGGGGACTGATGACCTCAGATGTTAAGTCCCATAGTGCTCGGAGCCATTTTTTATGAGGGTTTGCCCGCATCTCGTGGTCGTGCGGTAGCGTTCTCGCTTCCCACGCCCGGGTTCCCGGGTTCGATTCCCGGCGGGGTCAGGGATTTTCTCTGCCTCGTGATGGCTGGGTGTTGTGTGCTGTCCTTAGGTTAGTTAGGTTTAAGTAGTTCTAAGTTCTAGGGGACTGATGACCATAGATGTTAAGTCCCATAGTGCTCAGAGCCATTTGAACCATTTTTATGAGGGTTTAATAATGTAGGATTAAGCAGAAATGCAATCCGATCTTTCGTTTAAAGATTGTCCATACGTAGATTACATATGCTGTACGAACTTCGTAGATTCCATGTGTCATGTCAAGGCATTGAACCCAAATGCTTACCAACGGCGGACACAGCTCTTACTGACTGCACTATCCCAGCTGTCACAGCGTCCAGTCCGACAATCGGTATGGACTATTGTCCAAAATTTACAAATGGTTAACTGGAGACCTTACTGAAGTTACTATGCGTCAGGGCCGGGTTCGATTCCCGATGCTGCATTAGGTTTTAATCTGTCAAGAAGTTTCATAGTAGCACTGCTCAGCTATTTGTTATTTAAATTGCCAAGTTAATGAGATATGAGATATTGAATATTATAGTGCTGCATGGCTCATCCACGGAGATTGCGTCAGCTCACACGGTAGTCACTTGTGAGCAGACTTCGAATTAAAGAGAAATAAACGTAGTATTTTCTAGGTACCGGTCGGTAGCGATGAAGCGATAGTTTGATGTTGTAACTGCACTAACACTGGAGAACTGTTTCGTTGCCCCACGTTCGAGTGGAAAGCTAGGTCCGCTAATCTGCTTTGCAGCTTCCCCAGGCCCGCACTGTTATTCTTACGGAACGCCTACCCATGTCGGAAGAACTTGCGGTTTTGAGAGGCGGTAAACTTTGCCGTTTATGTTCCACGGCTCGGAGGGGAAAAGCAGCCGCTCGAAGATAAACACGGAACGGAAGGAAGGATGGGGGGAGTTTTTGTGTTTGGTTTGCATACGGAGCAAGCCGGCGGCCAGTGGCTTGGTGCAGCGCAGTACGTGTGGCCGCGGAGCCGTGTTTTGTGTTGGGGCGCATTCTGTGCCGCCTGCTGCCGAAACAGAAGACTGTGCGCGCAGAGCTCCTCTCCGGAAAATGCTTGTGCCTGCGGGTTTGTCTCTCTCTCTCTCTCTCTCTCTCTCTCTCTCTCTCTCTCTCTCTCTCTCTCTCTCTCCCCTCACACTTTCACACAGCCGAGGTCTGCAGTAGGTGCTTGAAGACAACGCCAACTGAACGCTAACAAACAACGAATAAATATGACAAATAGAATGGACTGCGATAATACGATGGAGATAAGGACGTGTACATAGTCATATTCGCAGTCAATATTGTAACTAACCTGTTTCTACGGGTTGTTACGTTAAAGGTTAGGGTCGCCACCGACCCTAACCGTAAAACTGATCAAAGGTTTGGCCGAGTCGGAAAATAAATTAAGTTGATCACAGACCAAAAACTTATAAAAATGCATACGTTGTGATATCGCTCATAGGGGATGCGATGTAACTAATAGTACTGCCCGTGCCCTGTTCACGAGAATCAAACATTTAAAATAAAATAGAAAATGGATGAACACTGTACATAAGATCAGCTCCCAGCAAAACACCTGAAAATAAGACTTAATCTAAAACATTTGTTTTAAAATAAAAGGGGAAACTAATCACTGGACCTACGCGTAAGGAAACGCGTTGGATGTTCTAACAGGAAAGCTGCGAGGTGAGTGGCTTAGGTGCAAAAACGTAACCTCGGAATACAAGAGAAAATTGTGGATAAAATCATTTATTCCTAAGATACGGATGTGAGGCATGTACACAATTGATTGCTAAAACATTAAAGAAAAGCATCGATACATTCACCGTTATAATCTACACCTAAAATCATTGGTGTGAATCATTCATACACTGCTGTTGCCTGATGACTGATCGCAATAACTCATGAAACGGTACACGTTTCGCAGTTCACCCGTGTGCCCGCGTGGTTTGTGGAGACGTAATTACTAGGTATCGGGGCCAAGTTGCAACAATATCACATCACGCAATCATGAACAGTTAACATTCTTTAAAACAAACATGAGATCGGACAGTTAGTGATGACGGTAGCCCAACAAACTTTAAAGTTCAACCACGTGGTTGGCTCCCGACGGACGAAAGATGCATAAAGCAAGGAAAATTTGCAAGAAGGCAAAGTTATTAATATTTAGGAAAATGAAAGCTTAAACAGGCATTCATACAGAAGCGAGTGCTCACTTCTTATCGACACCTTTGTGTGGCGCTCTTCTGGCGGATCCAAGTCTCCTATAGAAGTTTAATAAAAGAGAAATCTGGCAAAGTTTTGCGTTCCTTGCTGCGACAAGGCAAAGCAATCTTTCAGAGCTGAAAAGCGAGACCAAAAGCTCTCCTCTCTCTAAGTAACAACGCCCCACGCGGTCAGTCTAACTTACCCTTCTTCGACTGGAGCACAGCTATGGACGCCTCCCATACCGGCGGCAGACTACCTCCCTTTTTCATCTCCAGCATCTTCATCGCTCCGCGTGGCCCGGAAAACCCAAAGATGCCATTTCCGCCACCAATTAACGCAGGTAGATTTCTCACAAGTAGCGCAAACCTCTTTGCCTACTTGACCACTACGAGAGTTGGCTATTCTGTACAACTGCTGCTGAATCTGTATGACTACCGCAGACTTTCTGCAGCAGACTACGCCACCGTAGTGACACACAACCACATTCATTCAATCACACCACTATGAGAGTTATGAGGAAAGAGAAACAAGGAAAAGAAAGAGAAATGCCAGTGAAAGTGGGCTACCGGACTAATGAAAGGTGGCTGCGGGACCCTTTCAGTATTACCTCGCTTCGAGACGCGAATGAAATAGGAAAGAAGACAGCTAATTTTGTTACGAATTACTCACCGCCATACATTGTGTAGTGGATTGCGGAGTGTAGATGCAGGCTTAGAATACAGTGTCGTGCCCAAGTGGTGGAAATTTAATACAATTATGTAATCAGAATTCAAGGAAACAGTGTAAAACTAGAGTGTAATAATTTTTTTAGCACGTGTGTTAGTAATTAAATAGACCCGAGTGAGTCGTTGATATCAGGGAGGATTTTTTAGACATGAAGGAAAACTAGAGAAGCAACTACACACTGACCATTACGTCAGAGATCAACAGAAAAGAAAATAATAGTCACCGGTGGCGCAGATACTGAAAATCTCGAAAGAAGAGCGGGAGAGGTGAAGACACACTTTCTGATCAAAACAGTCCATCCACACACTACTGGAAACACTTCCAGCGTTGGACTCCCGAATCTGGAGCCACGTCGACGTTCTAACTCATCCTAAAGGTGTTTATTGATTTGGCACTCTTGTCAGGCCGCTCCGTTTCAGGAATTTTACTGTCCACAAACCACTGCCCTACACGCGCTTCTTCATGAAAGGGCACGTTGTCAGGCTGATAGTCATCGTCTCCGAATTGCCGAACTGTGCCTCTTCTGTACGCAGTACACAATTCTGAACAATGTGTACATATCCTTCAGAATTGAGCGTTTTAGTACGCGAAATAAGGGGACCACATCCTAACCACGAAAAGCACCCCCTTACCATAGCACTGCTCGCCCGTAATCCACTGTTGGTACCACACACGATGACAGCTAACGCTCTCCAGGCATTCGACGAAACCAAACCCCTACATCGCGTTGCCACAGATTGTAGAGTGATTCGTCACTCCAGATCACTCGTTTCCCCTCACCGACCGTCCAGGGTCATCACTCTTTACACCACATCAAGCGGAACTTCGCACTGAGTCGCAGAAATACGTGGCTTAAGAAGAACTGCTCGACAAATGCACACCATCTTTTTACACTGAAGAGCCAAAGAAACTGCTGCACCTAATATCGTGTATGCGAGCACGCAGAAGCGCCGCAACACGACGTGGCATGGACTCGACTAATATCTGAAGTAGTGTTGGAGGGAACTGCAGGGCTGTCCATAAATCCGTAAGAATGCAAGGGGGTGGAGACCTCTTCTGAACAACGCGTTGTAAGGCATCCCAGACATGCTCAATAATCTACGTTTCTGGGGAGTTTAGTCGCCAGCGGAAGTGTTTAAATTCAGAAGAGTGTCCCTGGAGCAATTCTGGATGTGTGGGGTGTCGCATTGTCCAGCTGGAACTGCCCACATCCGTTGGCATGCACAATGGACACGAATGGATGTAGGTGATCAGACAGGATGCTTACGTACGTGTCACCTGTCAGAATCGTATCTAGACATATCAGGTGTCCCACATCACTCCAACTGCACACGCCCCAAACCATTACAAAGCCTCCATCAACTTGAACAGTCCCGTGCTGACATGCAGGGTCCATGGATTCATGAGGTTGTCTCCATACCTGTAAACGTCCATACAATTTGAAACGAGACTCGTCCGACCAGGCAACACGTTTCCAGTCATCTACAGTCCAATGCCGGGGTTGACGGGACCGAGCGAGGGGGCGCAGTGGGTAGCACACTGGACTCGCATTCGGGAGGACGATGGTTGAATCCCGCGTCCGGCCATCCTGATATAGGTTTTCCGTGGTTTCCCTAAATCGCTCCAGGCAAATGCCGGGATGGTTTCTCTGAAAGGGCACGGCCGACTTCCTTCCCCGTCCTTCCCTAGTCCGATGAGACCGATGACCTCGCTGTCTGGTCTCTTCCCACAAACAACCCAACCCGGGGTTGACGGGTCCAGGCGAGGCGTAAAGTTTTGTGTCATGCAATCATCAGGGGTACACGAGTGGGCCTTCTGCTCCGATAGCCCACATCGATGATGTGTCGTTGAATGGTTCGGACGCTGACACTTGTTGATGGTCCAGCAATAAAATCTGGAGCAATTTGCGGAATGGTTGCACTTACGTCACCTTGAACGATTTTCTTCAGTCCTCGTTGGTCTCACTCTTTTTCGGGCCGCAACGATGTCTGAGATTTGACGTTTTTGCGGATACCTGATATTCACAGTCGACTCGTGAAATGGTCGTACCGGAAAACCTAGGCTTCATCACTACCTCGGGGATGCTGTGTCTCATCGCTCGACTCTAACGCCACGCTCAAACTCACTTAAGTCCTGATATCCTGCTATTTTAGCACTAGTAACCGATCTAACAAGTGCGCCAGAAATTGCATCAAAAGGCGTTGCCGACCTTAGCGCAGTATTTTTCCTGTTTACGTATCTCTGTATTTGAATACGCATGCGTACTCCAGTTTCTTTGGCGCTTCAGTGCATCTCCTAAGCGCTACCTCTACTATCGGTAGCAAACTGTAACTCACGAATGACTTCTTCTTCGGGATTCATGTGATTTTTTAAAACCGCCCTCTGCAACGCTCGATGGTCCCTGTCCATCAGTAAACGTCCGCGTGGACTTGGTTTATCTGTGCTTCTTTCTTTAATCACCTCGTCTTCGTAATCGCATCACAAACACTCGACATGGGCAGCTTTGAAAAGGTTGAAATTTCTCTGATCGTTTCGTTACTCGGGTGAAATCTAATGGCTAGTCGACATTGGAAGTCACTGAGCGCTGCTATCCGACAGATTCTACTGTTACTTCATTTGTATTGACAATAAAACGCACCTCGCCGCCATTTACACTTGCAGGTCCGCCTCCGATGACGTCTGGTGTTCACTTGCTCATTACTTAGTGATGCACGAGTACTTTTGATCAGACAGTGTATATGATGGAGCAGTTCTGAAGGAAGAAAGAGGAGGAGGAGATGTAGAAGAAGAAAATACAGCCGATGGACGGGCTACAACTTATGCTGTAGAGACTGTGTCGAAAGAAGTAGTACTGCTAGAAATTGCATAATGCTTCTCTACGTGTTCATAAGACAATGAGAGATTGCAATTAAATATTATTATTAATTAACGAGGGAATTATTTTTGGATGACTTCAATCAGAATGCACCTCCTTTCGTTTGGCAATTATTAATTTTTACGAATACGGCGGTAAGCGATACATAAGATCCTTCTCACAAAATACGGCAACAACAGCATCAGGGTACCTTTTCAGGAAGGCAGTAGGCAATTACGACCACTCAAGTAACGGTAATCTAAAACATCTGTAGAGAGCTCTCATAACTCGCCTTTAAAAGTGTCTTAATTAATGAAAATGTTTGTTTCCTCACAGATGTTTGCAAATCAAATCCTACAGATGAAATCAGTCGAATTGCAGCGTTTGCTTGCAAAAACAACGTAAAGCTTTTCCTATTGTCCTTCAACAGGAGAAGCAAATTTCTTCAAATGTTGCTTCAAAATAAGGCTGCCGCTCGGCTGATATACCGACGAGAAGGTAAGTAGCCTGTTTGTATGTTTGTGTGTTGGCAGGGCTATAGACTGTATTAATATCACTGACTGCGCTCCGCGTCCTCGGTAAGAGACACTGTGGTTGGACGGACCTGTACACTACTGGCCATTAAAATTACTACACCGAGAAGAAATGCAGACGATAAACGAGTATTCATTGGACAAAATATTATACTACAACTGACATGTGATAATATTTTCACGCAGTTTGGGTGCATAGATCCTGAAGAATCAGTACCCAGAACAACCACCTCTGGCCGTAATAACGACCTTGATACGCCTGGGCATTGAGTCAAACAGAGCTTGGATGGCTTGTACAGGTACACCTGCCCATGCAGAATCAACACAATACCACAGTTCATCAAGAGTAGTGACTGGCGTGTTGTGACGACCCAGTTGCTCGGCCACCATTGACTAGACGTTTTCAATTGGTGAGAGATCTGGAGAATGTGCTGGCCAGGGCAGCAGTCGAACACTTTTTGTATCCGGAAAGGCCCGTACAGGACCTGCAACATGCGGTCGTGCATTATCCTGCTGAAATGTAGGGTTTCACAGGAGTCGAATGAAGGGTAGAGCCACGGGTCGTAACACATCTGAAATGTAACGTCCACTGTTCAAAGTGCCGTCAATGCGAACGAGAGCTGACCGAGACGTGTAACCTATGGCACCCCATACCATCACGCCGGGTGATACGCCAGTATGGCGATGACGAATACACGTTTCCAATGTGCGTTCACCGCGGTGTTTCCAAATACGGATGCGACCATCATGATGCTGTAAATAGAACGTGGATTCATCCGAAAATTTATGTTTTGCCATTCGTGCACCCAGGTTCGCTGTTGAGTACACCATCGCAGGCGCTCCTGTCTGTAATACAGCGTCAAGGGTAACTGCAGCGATGGTCTCCGAGCTGATAGTCCATCCTGCTGCAAACGTCGTCGAACTGTTCGTGCAGATTGTTGTTGTCTTGCAAACGTCCCCATTTGTTGACTCAGGGATCGAGACGTGGCTGCACGATCCGTTACAGTCATGCGGATAAGATGCCTGTCATCTCGACTGCTAGTGATACGAGGCCGTGCGGATCCAGCACGGCGTTCCGTATTACCCTCCTGAACCCAACGATTCCATATTCTCCTAACAGTTATTGGATCTCGACCAAAGCGAGCAGCAATGTCGCGATACGATAAACCGCAATTGCGACAGGCTACAATCCGACCTTTATCAAAGTCGGAAACGTGATGGTACGCATTTCTCCTCCTTACACGAGGCATCACAACAACGTTTCACCAGGCAACGGCGGTCAACTGCTGTTTGTGTATGAGAAATCGGTTGGAAACTTTCCTCATGTCACCACGTTGTAGGTGTCGCCACCGGCACCAACCTTGTGTGAATGCTCTGAAAAGCTAATGATTTGCATATCACAGCATCTTCATCCTGTCGGTTAAATTTCGCATCTGTAGCACGTCACCTTCGTGGTGTAGCAATTCTAATGGTCAGTAGTGTAGTTAGCAGCTGGCGGTTACCAGTTAGCGAGCAGTCGGTTTTGACGTGTGTCCTTCATGGAGATTTAGTGTTGGTAGGACATGCATTGTAAAATGATAATTAATGTATTTGCTAATGGTTGGGTAGTGGATTTATTGACGATTATATAATTTTTGGAACTGGATATCACAAGATTAAGATAAAATCTGCTAAATACATTGTTTGCACTTCAACAAAATCTTTCTTTTGCTAACCGTGTACCTACTAGTTGTGAGGACCTATATTAGTTAGAATCGTTTTATTCAGATGGCTGTAGCTGATGCTTACTGTAATTGCTGTAGTTCCTGTTATGAAGATATTCTGTGAGGTAAGTGACTTACGAAATGTATGGGTTGTTGTTAGGATTTCTTCTAATTCAGGGCCATTCATTTGATTTAATTATCTGAAATCATGTTTTCATTACAGAGCAGTCAGATTGCCTTGGGCTTGTATGTTGTGGGTAATAAATGAATGGGTTAAGTTTTAGTTCTCTTTGTCAGTGAATATTCCGTAAGTCATTGTTGAAATGATAAAAATAAGTAAAGGGACAGTAGGTTCAGTTTCATACAGCAGTTTCAGAATTAAATAGATTCACCTGGCGACCCTTAGCCGAGAATACCTCTCTAGAATCTTCTGATTTTCTTTCAGTTTGTGTAATTTGTGCATGATTAGAAATTAGTTATTGTTTACTGCTAGCGCATAATTGTATATGGCACTTCCTTTGTAGTTGCAGTTTGTTATTGTTGTACCGTATTCTAATGACCAAAGCAGTTGTGCATGCTTGTGGATTTGCACTAAGTATTTCGCAGTCGCCTTTGTAACTAATTTGATATTGATTATTTTCAGTGCTATTTTAGTGTGTCTTCTTATTTTTGCTTTTAAAATTGTTTTTTGTGTGCTATCGTGCGAAATACTATGTTAATCATGGGGTGTGAAAAGCGTAATACTAGGCTTTTGAAGTAAATTGAGAAACGGCAGTGAAGACGAGTTTAGCGTGTTAGTTCCACCTTGTAACGAAGTGACAAATATTGAAGACAATAATTTGATAATTGTGCATAGGGACATGGACCAGGTAGCAAATGACGGTGAATAAATGGAAAAATCAGTGAACAGGGAACTACTGTCGATCGATCGGTCGGTCACTGTTCGCCTCAGAAAGATGAAACTGTAACACCCCACCCGTCACTTATCTGGTTTTGGTGTGTGTTCACCCCAGGTAATTGACTAATAGATCTACAGAGAGTGCAAAACTGCCGCAATGTCGGATAACGCAAAGAAAGTAATAAGGCCCTGTGACTCCTGATTGAACTGCGGTGGCAGTGTTGACATTAATTGATTCAGAATTGATCCCTTTTAACTAAAAAGGGGTGCACATGGATGTTATATTCAGCTATTGAACACCAGATGCAAATGCTGAACATAAAATTAATTAAGAAAGTGACTTGGGATTTCAACTACTTGATTGACAACAGATGCAGTCGATTAGCACAAATTTATTTTAACTCCCGACCTTCAATCATCACATTACAAGACTCTCCTATCAGGCAGTGGTAATAAATTGCGTTTGCGTGGAGTAAAGCGCGATAAATCAAAAGTAATTCCTATTGACTGACCCAGGTGTAATGCGAAGTGCGAGAAGAATTCTACAATACACGGCCCGTGAAACCCTCGTAGAAACTTTGCCGACGTGATCCAACAAATTAATCAGTGGGCGGAGCGGGCGCAATATCACCGAAACAGCGTTGCGGAGCGGCGTCGTTGTGTGGACGTCGGCCGACCTCGTGGTGCTGCAAGGCTGCGGTCGTCTATTCACTCCTAGCTATCTAGCTCAGTACATAGCCGAACCAAAACTTCCTATCCATAAGCTCAATCGTTCCATTTGCTAATTTCAAAATGGCTCTGAGCACTATGCGACTAAACTTCTGAGGTCATCAGTCGCCTAGAACTTAGAACTAATTAAACCTAACTAACCTAAGGACATCACACACATCCATGCCCGAGGCAGGATTCGAACCTGCGACCGTAGCGGTCACGCGGTTCCAGACTGAAGCGCCTTTAACCGCAAGGCCACACCGGCCGGCTCATTTGCTAAGTCCTAAACTGCAGAGATGCTCACTCTTTCTCAGGCAAGCTGAGTAAAGAACGCAACGTCCGCACTCTAGGCAAGCTGGGAACGGAAGACCACTACGGGGACTTCTCCCAGTCCGCTCTTCGCCTCGGTTTCCCGTCCAGCAAAATCACTTACGCCAAATGCAGCGCAAGTCGCGCTAATTATGCGTCGCTTCCCAGCGCCGACCAATGCCTGCTCTGGGAAGTGAACAATTTCCCACAAAATTTCCCTTCCTCTCAACTTCTGCTATTTAGCTCCTCCCGGGCCACCCATGAAGGTCAGCGTCTGCACAAAACACCAATTTTTCCGGAATTCTGACTCCCTGGAGAGTACTTCAAATTCCTCAGTCCTACGTTCCCATTGGATGCCGGCGTATTTCATTCTATTTCTCTTCACCTGATTTACTTCAAACTCTGAGGACCGTTAATTCAGCGTGAAGTTGCTACAGTCACGAACACGCATATTTTGGCCTCTGTTGACCGCTCCACCGTAGCTTTGCACGGCTTTCTCGCATGTTTCACTGAAAACGGGATGACGGACATTTATCAACAGGCGTACAAGTTCTCCGTCTGCTTCCCGGTACACCAGCATGGGGTCAACCATCCACTCACTGTCACTCATCTTAAGGCAGCCAGAGGCCGTGCCCCGTTACTGCTTTCTCAGACCTTGAGCCGCCCTAAGCTAGGCAGCTTGTTGCTTCCCTTCGCCGCTCCCCAGCCGCGCGCCGTGGTCAACTCGAATACTTCCCTGGGGTAAACTAGCCTCCAGTAAATCGACGCGTTTCCACAAAGTTACTTTAAAACCATCACCCAACATTAATTATTCCAATACGTCCATACTATACCCTCTACAAGATGCATTGTGCCTTGTCAGTCATTTTTGTTCAGCCCTACTGTTCGCTCAATGTGAGTTAGGTGATCTTTAATGACTTGACGTAAGAGGCATAGTTCTTGCCATCTTACAAAGACCCTCTCTTCAAATCAGTTTTGTAGTACAGGTGATGACTCCTATGGTGTTACCGACTGTGGTGCAAAATTAATATATCCATAACTGGTATTTTAATCCGTTCTTGTGTTTAGTTACGGGCGATTGATTACCACTGCCTCCTCTCTGATGCAAACTCCCACTCATTCTTAGGGTACCTGCCTTCAATGACTGGATTTACTGGTAAAGATGTGGTCCTTATTTAGTCTTAATTTTACTTTAATCTCTGCCGATTCCTGAGACAATTATTGGTCAAAGTACTCAAAAGTAAACTACAATTATATTACAAGGACACATGTCGCTAAGGGCAAATACACATTTTTAAGCACTTCTGTGCTTGTAATTTGAATGGCAAGACCCGCAATTATAACTTAAGGTCCATTCACTCTCAGTTATCCATCCCAACTCGACTTAAATTACTAAAAACATACATGAACAATATTTGTGTAACATTTTGTGAAGTTGATAGTGGTTGCTCTCATTCAATTATACGTGAACGCCCGTTTGACATCTTATAAATAAAGTTTTTTTTTGTGTTTCACTGTCTCTGGACATTTATATTGTGCATGGTGTAAGAATCATTGCGTATTGAGCAACCACTGTTGTGTATTTGTAACAATGTATAAATATGAAATCTTATTCTTACACAAAGAGACGTGGCATGACAAATATATGACGTTTTAACAAATGGAACATTTGTAAAATCATAACCTTCTAATAACATAATTCATGAACAGAACAAATGAGTACTTTATGTTCGTTGAGGCGCATGTTATGCATTTGAATCCACACTGACACACTCACACACACGGCACAAGTTTCTTCCAGGAACGGAAGTGACGTTAGTTCAGACTAGCAAGTTGAGGGATGGCTAACGGCTTAGAAGAGAGCAACGTCGATTACCGAGATGGCGCCACAGGCACCCGCATCTTCTTGAGGCAGGATGGCTCTCACCTAAGAGCTCGTTGTTGACATCTTGTCCGACAGGCACAAGACCCCATCGGTGCATCTATGATCGGTGACCTCTCACGGCTCAGCAACAGGTCATTGCTCCGTCTATAGACGTTTTAGGTCAAGGGAGGGACCGTGATAAGACAAGAGCCTATTTTTTGCTCAGGCCTTCAAAGTTGGTGTCATTAGGCACAAAAGGTCAGCTGGGCTGTCGCTCCACCTGACTTGGTGAGCAACAAATATATAAACCTTCTTGGACCTCTTCATTGCTGCCCCCAATCCGTACCATGTACAGAAACCAGGACCGACTTCTTTGTCGTACACAGAGGTGCTGGATGTCTCCTCTCCTTGGCTGCTGAGTTTTGTCAGCTCGTGTGTGGTGTGCCAGGTGTCGTAGCTTCAACTCCCTCGTGCTCAGTTACGCCACCTTAACACACTAAGACAACTAATTTTAGTACATGGAATGTGCTCATGTTTAACCATCAGTACGATACTTTTTTTTTAAGACAATGAACTGGTTTCATTACAAAAGGAATAATTTTACTTGTTTGTAAATCAACTTCAGGATCAAATAAAATAGAAATGTAACAGAACTTTTTTTATACATAAACATAAAAATGTACAAGACAACTTCCTTCACAGTCGTTTACACACACACACACACACACAGTCAAGGGATAGGGAATCAAGATTATCTGGACAGGGTCCCATCACCACTTCTATCAGTTCCTACGACTAACACGGTGTTGGTCAACCCGACTACATAGCTACTGTTTACTACTTTTTATCTCTAATCTTGTTTTTTCTTCTGGATTTCCTATGTGGCAGACGTCCCTCTTATTGTGCCTGCGAACATGTATAAAACACAACAAACTTAGACATGTGTCAGTCTTAACAAGATTTTTGTTGGAAGTTTGGATAGCGTCCTTCATCGTGTTCTATTGCGACGCTTCTTCTCTCCTCTATTTTCTTCCCGTTTTCTCCTTTTGTCACGAATGGTTTTATAAGGCCTGTGAACGTGTTTCGGATTAGCAATGTCACAATGGCACAACACAAATACAGCTCACTGCTCACACTCGCGGTTGTTACACTATCTTGGTATCAACAAGTATTTCTGGCGTATTAATGCTGCTGTTTGCTCTGTAGATGATTACATCCCGTTCTTTTTTAACATGCACTGGGTGCGCTAATTCACGCAACTGCGCATAGCTGTCCACCTCTTACGTATTCAGGGGCATAAGAGATGCATCGGTGCGTCCTCGTAATGACCTACGGGACTGGCCATCTTGAATATGTTCTCCAATGATGGAGATACGGTTACGGTGAACCTTCCTGTAACTTACAGAGTCCCCAATCTATCTTTTTCTAGGGTACGCCAGAAATACTTGTTTTCCATTCTTTAATCAAGTGTTTTTACAAAATAATCTAGTGCACTTCATTTTCTCAACATCTAGAGGCGAGATATCACTTTAGCAAAAATCCTTATTCCAAGCCTATATTTACTAAGTCTGCACTCTGGTCTAGTCATTCGTAATCCTGTTCCTTAAGGTGGGATGGACCAGGCTTCGGAGGGCGGACTTCGACCTCTTCCTGGTTGTTATTTTGGTAACCATTATTCCTGTTGCTTCCTGCTTGCTGATTACCGCCCCAAGCCGTTTGTAATTTATTATGTTGCACCGGAGAAAGTCGCTCTTCTTCCGTGTACCTTCTTTTTGAGTTTCCATTACTCTTATCTTGATTGTGGCCGTTGTAGTTCGGCACTGGCCTACTATCCCACTGAGGTCCATTATTGCGACGGTTGTTATTTTGTTCACGCTGTCGGCGTTTCTCCCGCGCCTGTTCCTCTTGAAATGCGAATTCCAGTTTGCGCAAAATGCCCTTAAATACCTCAGTATCGCTACCACAATGACCGGCAAGTGATTGTTGATACGAGATGGGAAGTTTCATGTAGCATAATCTGATGATTTCTGCACCGCTATATGGGTTATCTAGGTACTGGTTCCTTTTTGTCATATTTTCAAAAAATTTAACCGGACTCCAGTACCCTGCCCCTTCCACATCTCTGGACATTACAATTTCTTGTTTGATCCTTTCTTGGGTTTCTTTAGACCAATACTTGCCCAAGAAGGCATTTTTGAATTCTTCGAACGAGACGCTCGTCTCCGCTACATTTCTCGTATACTCAGCGGTCGCGCCCTCCATATGGGAGCACACATAATCCAGCTGGTACATCAATGGCCAGTGTGGGGGCAAAGATAACTCGAATTGTCCCATAAAAGTTTTTGGATGCAGGCTATTACCATCGTCCTTGTAGTGATGGAACTTTCGGACTGATACAAAATGCTTGTAGTCAAACCAGTCATCATTCCAGTTATCATTTCGACCATTCTTACGATTCGTATGAACTTCAGGACGTGGACTAATTCGTTCCTACATGCTGTCGTCATCTCTCCCCCTCTGTATGTTCGACAGTTGTTCGGTACATCTAATTAGCTGACAGCAATTGCGCTCAATGGACTGCTACACGCTGTCCGTGTTTACCTCGGTCGTTGCCTCAGAGCTGTGAATGATGGCGTGGCTCCCGTTGCTTATAGTGTCAACTTTGTCACACTGTGAAGCGGTTATCTGTGTTCCGGCAAGTGACGTTTCAGTCGACGCGGTAATTACAACCTTCTCCTTTCCTCATGTCTCTGTAATGAGACGTTTTACCTCGTCCACTCAATTTCTTTTTAATATCGCCACCTCCTCTTTCAACATCTCGTTAGGCACTATGTCCGGTTGCTCTTGTTGCTTTTCTTCAACACGTTTTATCCGGCGTTGTAGCCTTGATAACATGACCTTTCCTACTTTTGCCGTGCTTTGCGTGGAGTCCCGAGTTTCTCTCGCTATTTTCCTTGCACCTTTCGCAATTAATTTGGCTTCAATTGCCGTCTGCTTCCCCGTACACCAGTATGGGGTCTACCACTCACTCACTGTCACTCATCTTAAGGCGGCTGGAGGCCATGCCCCGTTACCGCTTTGTCAGAGCCTGAGCCGCCCTAAGCTGCCTATTGTCGGTTCCCTTCGCCACTCCCCAGCCGTGCACCATGGTCAACTCGAATACTTCCCTGGGGTAAACTAGCCTCCAGTAAATCCACTCGTTTCCACAAAGTTTTCATGTTGTGTGAATTACTTTAATACCATCACCCGACATTAATTATTCCAATACGTCCATACTATACCCTCTACAAGTTGCATTGTGCCTTGTCAGTCATTTTTGTTCAGCCCTACTGTTCACTCAACGTGAGTTAGGTGATCTTTAATGACTTCATGTAAGGGACATAGTTCTTGTCATCTTACAAGAGAACAGAACAAAATCTTGCAAACACCTTAGGTACTGTTTCGCGTCATTACATTTTCCTCAATTAAATCATGACACACTTTCTGCTTTTCGGAATATGAGTATCGCTGGTGCGAATACACTGCCGAAAGGCACAAAGGAACATGAAACAACTAAATCTTACAAATAATGTAGATTCAGGTTTTGCGCCATTACCCTTTTCTCAATTAAATCAAGATTCGTTCTTTGCTCTTCAACATACGAATACTGGCGCTGCGAATGCACTGCCGCAAAGCACAAAGCAACATCTATCATTCACTAATACATTGTTATTGCAATTAATTCAACAAATGCAACAAAATCAGAAGCAAACACAGCGACAAATGGAACAAAATCAGAAACTAACACAGCAATAACTCCAAAAGTTAGACGTAATTGAGCAAACGCTTGAACAAACACGTGAAAGTTTAACTGCTGACTTACTTAAAACAGAACTGAAACCTTAAAAGAACTTGATATGATATAAAAACACAAATTTGTGAGCATTTTCAGCCTATTTTTGCGCGATATGAAAACGCATTATAGGATCATGAAGCAGCTATAAAAGAACTGCAGATCATTGTTCACGAAAATCACATCTTGCAGGCTAAAACTGACTCAGTTGCATCTACCGATACGGTCAAACAACTTGAAAAAATCAGGGAAAATTAAAGGACACAGTAGATACAATATGCAAAAACTGGTGATTTCTCAAACTGGGGAACATTCAAGACTTTGGTGCCGCAAGGTTCGATCTTGGGTCCACTGCTGTTCTAAATATATGTTAATGACTTGCCATTCTATATTCACGAAGATGCAAAGCTGGTACTTTTTTCCGATGATACAAGTATAGTTATTACACGCAACACACAAGAATTAACTGGTGAAATTGTAAATGATGTTTTTCAGAAAATCGTTAAGTGGTTCTCTGCAAATGGGCTCTGACAAAACACAGTATATACAGTTCCACACAGTAAATGGAATGACACCATTAATAAATATAGACTTCGATCAGAAATCGGTAGCGAAGGTAGAAGGTAGAATATTCAAAATTTCTTCTGTACGTATTGATGAGGGGTTGAACTGGAAAAAATACACTGAGGATCTGCTGAAACGTTTGAGTTCAGCTACTTATGCTATTAGGGTCATTGCAAATTTTGGTGATATACATCTCAGTAAATTAGGTTACCATGCCTATTTTCATTCTCTGCTTTCGTATGGCATCGTATTCTGGGGTAACTCATCATTGAGTAAAAGAGTGTTCATTGCACAACAGCATGTAATCAGAATAATTGCTGGAACTCATCCAAGATCATCCTGCAGACACTTATTTAAAGAGCTAGAGATCTTCACTGTAGCCTCACAATATATATATTCACTTATGAAATTTGTTATTAACAATCTGAACGAATTCAAAAGTAACAGCAGTGTAGATGGCTACAACACTAGGAGAAAGGATGATCTTCACTACTCAAGGTTAAATCTAACTTTGGCTCAGAAGGGGGTAAATTATGCTGCCACAAAAGTCTTTGGTCACTTTCCTAATAGCATCAAAAGTCTGACATGTAGCCATATAGCATTTAAAAGGAAATTAAAAGAATTTCTTAATGGCAACTCCTTCTGCTCATTAGATTAATTTTTGGATATAGTAAGTGGGTAATTTCCCCAAACCCCACAAAAAAATTAAAAATATTAAGTGTCATGTAATATTTTGTGTAATGTTATATCTTGTATAGACACCTTTTATTAACCTGACACGTTCCACATACACATACACACGGAGGAAATCAGTACATAATCGGAAAACGTAGCCTAAATTTCGGATCAGTCAAAAATTTATCTAGGAAGCTAGAGGATGATTTGAATGATTCAAGACCGGTAGCCTTTACTGATAGAGAGTAGTACAAGGAAATTAAGAAATATAAAAAAAGTCAGAAGCAAATTAATACTCAACACAAAAGAGAAACGTGGAACGTACAAGATCATTGGTCATTTGAGCACAGGTTAGAATTTATGTGTGGCTATTTAGAAAACGAACCACCTGCAAGAATGCGATTGGATATTCGCGACTGCCATAGTGAAGGAAATTTTTATATGCCTTCCTTTCTGAATATTGGTCTCAGGCTACTCAAGATAGAGTAAAACACAACATTATAATGATGAAACATTTCGAACAGTCTGAATTTCCCAGCCCTGTAAAATATTTTGACGTTATGTTGCACAACCCCCCTTGAACCATGAACCTTGCCGTTGGTGGGGAGGCTTGCGTGCCTCAGCGATACAGATGGCCGTACCGTAGGTGCAACCACAACGGAGGGGTATCTGTTGAGAGGCCAGACAAACTTGTGGTTCCTGAAGAGGGGCAGCAGCCTTTTCAGTAGTTGCAGGGGCAACAGTCTGTATGATTGACTGACCTGGCCTTGTAACACTAACCAAAACGGCCTTGCTGTACTGGTACTGCGAATGGCTGAAAGCAAGGGGAAACTACGGCCGTAATTTTTCCCGAGGGCATGCAGCTTTAACAACAACAATGTTACACAAAAATCAGTATTGTCAAACCCGTACACCCCCTCGGAACCCATCCGCATTTGCTTGGTTAAGTTGCCTGAACATTTAAGACGTATTATTTTGGCAGGAAGTTGTAAAGATGATATCCAAGCTTTTCAGGACTTTTGCAAGAGTTGGAAATCGACACAGACAGTTGCATGATGCGAAAACAAGGAAACGACAACAGTTACAGGTCACATCCACCACAATTTCGTGTCGACAGAAATAATAACCGGACACAACAAGGCTACTGATTTAACGCAAATCGTGACCAAAACAGATATCACCCATGTGACAACCACTGGCAGAATAATAATAGTTATAGAGAAAGGTCACATTTCCGTGGTAATGACTATGACAGAGAAGATTCTAGAAATAGACAAAATTGGAACCAGAATAATTATTATCAAGGGAGACAAAATTACTTCAGACGCAACAGTGAACCTCGTAATTAAGATTGCTGGAGAAATTCTCCACCACTCAATTGTCAAGAAAGAAATTACGGAAATTACCGACAAGACGTCAGACGTTATAGTTATGACAACAGACCTGAATTCAATCAGAACTTGCGTTATTCAAATAGGGCAAGGCCCTCTCGACAAGCTGACGTTGTAGAAATTAGACCTCCAAATCCCAGTAACGACGCACAACAACGAAGAGATAACAGACAATGACTCACACCGCAGGCAGCCACAAAACGTACCATGAAGCTGACGGCGTAGCTGCCATGACCATTAATTAAGGCAGTGATTTTACGAGTTCATTTTTTATAGGGAACAGACGACGCAGTCTCATTGTGTGTACATTTTGCTTGTTAGTTGTACGATTACGTCACGTCTACAACGCTCTCAATCTTGGAAAATATACTGCTAATGAGGCTTTACTGCAACATTTTCGTTTACTTAAAAAAAAAAGAACTTTTTTATTTAAAATACTTTCTGAATGGCCACAAATGAGACAGTATTTGGTTTGCTTGTCAGCTACGCGATTATATCACGACACTACCAATATGTGACACAATTTTCATTACTGCTTTTATGCTGTATCTGTTTTATGTTGGCACAGTTTTCTGCGTTCTTCTGAAAAGTAAAACACGTTCTGGTAATGACTTTTTGTGGTGTAGCTACAATGAGAGAATAGTTTTCGTAACACAACAAAATGTTACGTTACAGTATTTTCAAGGTCATGATAATGAACGTAATAACTGTGACATTTATATGCATGGCTCTTTAATTTTGTTTATGACAAGGTAAGTACATCGAATTTTGGAGAATTTTGTTTATGGACGACGACATTAAGTAATGACAGAAATTTTAGTACAGCAAGAAGCATATTTTAGCGCTGCATGACATGTATTTGAGTGATTACTTTTTATACTTAGAAAATTTTTAGAAATATTTTTGAACTACAGTGATACAGAGAAGGTTACTGGTGATACATTTCATTCTGCAGTTTTAATCTGTAACATCTGAGGTATGATTACATTATCCCTCATGGGGGTATGCTTAGTTTGTGTACCATGTGTGTGGCAAGTGCAAGGAACCCTAGCTAATATGGTATTTACTTATACAGTTTTACACATTGGTACCATATTTCTCTAACACAGAACTACACAGCTATCTGCACATTTAACAGAGAGAAATGGATGTTTTACTACGTCACTGACACATGTCTTCGTAATACCACAGTTCGATTGCTTTGCATTTATGAAATTGTACTTTGTCTGCATTTTGTAAACTGTACACAAATATTTTTGGTACCACTGTGATACTGTGAGAGGTTTGAGTGATGTACTTTGTATGGGATCATGATTTTTGAAGTATATTTGAGGTAGATGACACTACTGAAACGAGCAGAGAGCACTTTTTTAAGGTTTTGAGTTATTGAAGGAAGCTATGACAATTTTGAGATTTTATTGACGTGTTATGATTATATTATTACGGCAACAATGTGTATAATGATGTTAAGATATATTTATGATCAATGAGGTCATGTGAGGAATATCATTATGCTACATGTTTATTATGATTAAATATTGAAGAAGTATCGACGTATATGTATATCAATAATGAGTAGTCGTTAGGGGCTCTAGTTTGTGGAAGAGAATGTTTGAAACCAGGAATTATACTTTAAGAGTGATGAAAAGTGAGTATATATGTGAATGTGAGTACCACAATGCCAACGGAAATTTTTGGACACTGGTGTTGATGAGATTTCGTTTCTACTAAATTCTCTTGTAATTTTTCAACCTGTGAAATGTTTTATTTGTATCTAACTGTCAATGTAGCAGAAACTGTTGTCTTAAATATTGGTAAATAGTTTATGTGTCCTTGACATAACGCTCTGCTGCAGCCAGCTGGACACTAGCTGCCTGGAAAAACATATTGTTGTGTTGCCTGTCAACTTTCATGGTGCTGTTTTAGCCACTTTTAAGCTTATTGCATTCCCAAAAGCACTCGCACAGCTGTAGAAAAGAGAGGCCATCGACCTCCCTATTATCATTTCTTCACAGAACACCAAATATGACAATCATCTTTACTTGGAAACATATGGTTACACTTTACTGAAATGATTTTGAAGTGATGAGAAATGTTTTTATGTCTACACAACTGATTATGGCAAGTACCTACCAGAGTTGAGAGAATATTTACTGACTTACAAAATGCCACATGGCTCTTGAATGATGTTTTTTATGCTTTGCTTTCTACATAATTGTTTATTTTAGTTGATATCTAGTTTCTAGCTGCCTGTAGCACTGGTTCTGTAAAACAAAATTTAATGCATATGCTAATATGAACACTTTCTGTCAACAGAAGTATAAAATAATAATTTTATGGTCCACATTCTTAAAAAAATAGCACTTGGAAACGAAAGATTAGATTAGATTAATTATTCATTCCATAGACCCACAAAAGAGGGGATCCTCCTGTGTGTGGAACATCTCAGAAAAACACATTACAAAAGTGTAATTATAAAAGCTTGAGTTTCATTAATTTTAATGCTCCTCAGTCAATAAACAGTAAAATTATGTACATGAATTAAAATTAAACTTCTAATATGAGTAGGTTTAATACTTACGACTGCTTTCATTAAATGCGTCATTCACACAGTAGCTAGTTACTTGGCTATTACAACCAAGTATTGTCAAAAATTAAAGTAAATTATTCATTTCAATGATCCTCAGTTAAGAACAGTCAAATTATGTACAAGATTTGAAATAAAACTTCCACTATTTACAGACTTAACACTTACATCTGAAACGTCCCCTTTGAACAATCCTACACGAGACTGTGCTTAACCTGACACACAATACTTTGTTAGCGCAACGCAATCTGACTTTCAAAATTCCCTACAAAAGAATGGCCCTGACTAACATTAAACTATACGTTTCACAAATCACTTACCTCACAAAAATCTTCGCTGCTCAAGCTACTGCAATACAGCGAGCGCCACTACTGCCAGCTAAATAAAAGATTCAAACTACTGAAGGCACTAACTACTGATAGGGATAGTTAGCAAATGAAAGATATTAATAGAGAACAAACAATGTATTTACCTTGATATCATCATATATAAATATAGCAGTTCATGAAAAATTACAAAACTCCGCCATCTCTCTCCCCACATCCACCACTGCTGGCGGCTCACCTCCAACTGCGCAACGCTACGCGCTGTTCACAGCCAGCTGCCTAACACTACAATGGCGAGTATTACAACAATGCAAAGCAGCCACAGACTGCACACAGCACAGCCAGTGATTTTCATATTGAGCGCTACGTAACATTGCCAATAAGAAAACATAAACAGCCTAAACATAAACAGCCTACTTACATAGCCCCCATGCTCCCCACAAAAAATTTTACAAAATGTTTTTGGGCAGTGGCCAATAATAATTCGATAAAATTTTTCATAATTACAATAACAAAGAAATCAAATGCACACACTTATTGATACAATGTTGGTCAAAAGCTAAAATTTTGTCACAGTCCATAAAGACAGTCCTGATCATTCATTACGGTAAAATATAGTGTTTTTCTCAAAGTCTGAGCAGTAGAAGAAAATGCACACGGAAGTAGTGGATTTCCATGCAGTCTTGAAGAAGTAGTGTTGTCCTTCCAACGGAAAGACAGTGCTGACTCTCGACATGCAGACAAGTATTGGGTCACAACAGAGCAAACCCACTGCAGAGTCAGTCGAAGTTTTGATGAATATTGGTAGGTAGGTCATCACAGAGCAGACCCACTGTAGTCCTGGTAGAGATTATGGTATTGGTGGGCCACCAGAGGTGCAGACCCACTGTAGTCCTCGTAGAAATAATGGCGTTGGTGGGTCATCATAGATGCAGACCCACTGTAGTCCTTGTAGAGATAGCCAGCAGCCATCTGTTGTGACTGTGCAGGTGCACAATCACCATTGAAGAGTCTTGCGGATGATATAGCAAGTCCATAAACCACCACTTGTGCACTCACAAAGTTTTTGAAATTGTGCTTAGAACCAGCAATGCTGTTATCCAGTCCCTTGCTGAGTTATTAACACACGTGCAAACACTAACAGTCCCTACTTCTCACATATTGTCCATATACTATGACCAACAGAAACGTGTGCAGTGAAATGTAACTAACAAGTTAATAATATCATGAACTGGTGACAATTACAATTTAATAACATAAGAATACAATAACAAAGGTACAGAATACATCATTAAAGAACATAACAATACAGATAACATTTGTAGCAAAACAGGCTTTACAAAAGAATAGAAATAGACATATACATCTGTGTTACAGGAATTATGACATAAGTAGATACATAAAATATCAGAATAACTGTTGGAACATCAACTTTATACATGAGCACTTAAACAGAATGAATAATGTCTAACATCTTTACAAAGTAAATAACATATTATTAATGCCAATTATATTTGAGGATAACAGTATTCCTCATCATAGTGAATGTAGCTTAATATTAAAAGAGAAAAAAATTCTATGAAACTACACAGAGACAGGAAGTAAACAAATAAACAAGGGTACACAAACACATACTGGGATAACACAAAAGGAAAGGACAGGGTTAGTTTTCAGTGTAACATTTGGTACTGCAGTCCATCCCAAAACTTCATTCCATAGATCTTTCGTCTTATTTCAACCTTTGCTTCCACCAAAAAAATCTTATCCAAGCATGCTTTCTGTATTCTGTTCATATTTCTTTCAAAATAATTATTTCTGATTGTACAATACTTATTTGGGCCCAAATCCTTTTTATATAACTGCGCAATGCATTCTTTACCTATTCTCCATAGTCAGTTTCTCATATAGTCTACCCCCTCTTAAGCTAACTTAAATCTACTGAGCTCAGATGCTAAACTAAGGGACGAGGCAATGCAGCAGCACGTAAAACAATTAACACAAGCAGCAATGACAAAAAGTACAGATTGGCAAAGCTAGCAGCAGCAATTGTAATAACTTATATCAAAACATGACATAGCTCAAGCAGAAAAAAATATTACACTAAAAATGGCCATGTCTAATACCTATATCACAACGTAACACTAGAGTGATGCATCACAATTTATTCTACAAAAGAAATTACCAAGTACTTGAAAAGAAAATTATGAATGCAGTTCCTGTGAAGGTAAATGTCGCTTTGTGCTCCCTCATTTTTTTGAAAAAAATTATTATATACTTGATCTGTAGACAGAAAATATTTATATTAGTACATCTATAAAATTTTATTTTAACCAATGCAGCAGTGCAGCTAGAAACTAGATATTAAATGAAATAAGCAACTATGTACACAGCAAAGCATAAGAACATCGTTCAATAGCCATGTGGCATTTCATAAGTTAGTAGAAAAATCTCTCAACTAGAGAGACAGTAGTCATAATCAGGTGTATAGACATAAAAATATTTCTCGTCATTTCATTAGGCATCCAGTGTAATCATATGTTTTCAAGTTCGACCGTGTCGTTTTTGCGATGCTTTCTACAAAGGAATGTCAGTAGCGTGGACAATGGCCTTCCCTTTCTTTTTTTTTCTACCTGTGCTTCTGACGAGGCACTCACACTAATGGCTTGTTCTCCAGGCGTCTGACACACCTGGGTGCCCACGACGCATTATGTGCAGGTGGTCACTTAACTTTCGTACGGAAATATTTACGACAGCAGTTTCCGCTACAGTAACAGTCATATATACAAAATTTCACAGGTCGAGAATTTACTTTGCAAATGTGTAGAAACAAAATCCTATGAATATAACAGTGTCCAAAAAAATTTTCAGTGGCATTGTGATACGGTCACACATGATTCACACATGTACACACATTTCATAATTCTAAAGTACGATTCTTGGTTTCCAACATCCTTTTCCATAAGTCAGAGTCCCTAATCACTATTCATTACTCCTTACCTTATTACACATATTTATATTCGTCGACACGTCAACCTTGTGACGACACTTCAATATTTCATCATAATAAATACATAGCATAACCAAATTCCTTATATAGCACCAGCTTAGTAATCATAAACATACCTCAGCAGCATAATACACATCGTCGTCGTAAAAAATATCATAACACCTCAGTCAAATCTCAAAATCGTCATAGCTTCCTCCAATAATTAAAAAAATTCTCTGCTCATGTCAAAAGTGTCATCTGCCTCAAACGTACTTTAAAAATCATGAATCCATACCAAATACATCATTCAAAGCTCTCATAGTATCACAATGGTTCCGAAAAAATATGAGCATTTCACAAAGTACAGACAAAATACAATTTCATAAGTGTGAAGTTATCCAACTGTGTAATTGCGTAAACATGTGTCACTGACATAGTAAAAGGAATGTTTGTTTCTCTGTCAAATAATCAGATAGCTGTGTAATTGTGTGTTAGAGAAATATGGTACCGATGTGTAAAGTTGTATAAGCAAATACCATATTAGCTAGGGCTCCTCGTGCTTGCCAAACACATGGTACACAAAGCAAGCGTGTACCCCCTTGAGGATTAATGTAATTGTACCCTCAGGTGTTACAGATTACAGCAATGGAATGAAATGTATCATGGAAAAACTTCGTAACATTGTACTTCAAATATCTTAAAAAATAAATTTTTAAAGTACAAAATTAATCACTCAAATGCGTGTCCTGTAGCCCTAAATGTGCGTCTCGTTGCAACATAATCTCTGTGGAAGTGTCGTAGTTATCGTCCTCCGAAAGCTAAGTTCTCCAGAAGTCAATGTACTTACCTCATAATACACAAAAGTGAAATGCTTTGCGTATAAATGTCTTAGTTATTACGCTTATTGCCGTGATGAAGAAAGTACTGTACTGTAACGTAATGTTGTGCCACGAAAAAGGCTGTCTCATTGTTGCTATACCACAAAAGTTACTACTAAAACATGTTTTTCTTTCCAGAAGAATTCAGAAAACTGTGCAGATATAAAACAGATACACCGCAAAAGCAACATTGTAAATTGTCACTCATTAGTAGCGTCGTGATAAAAATCGTGTAGCTGTCACATAAACTAACCTCTGTGTCATCAGGTATCTCTCAGAAAGCACTTTAAATTCAGAATGTATTTTCAAATAAACCAAAATGTTGCATTAAAATCTCATTAGCAGTACTGGTAAATGTTCTAAGTATGTGAGCCTTATAGTCGTTACGTAATCGTGCAACAAACAAGCAAGAATGTACACACACAATAACACTGTGACGTCTGTTCACTATAACAATGCATTCGTCATTTCTGTTTAAATAAGTTCTCTTGGCTCTAGACTGGATATTTAACTTCAAACATTGTTGCATGTTAACAGTTTCTTAAGTCTGACAAAGCATACTAGAAATGTGAAGTGAAAAGTTTTATGGCAAAGACAAAGTTAAAAAGCAGATTATCTTTCAATAAACGGTTTTACATGTGAAATGTGGTGTAAACCTTTACTCTTTCTAGTACGCAGAGTTTCAACTTCAACGCAATTATCATGTGGTATACGTCGGATTCTGTAAGGTCCATTGTAAACTAGAAAGAATTTGTGACTCAAGTGTTTCTTCTTATGTGACAATGAATGAGCTTTAATGAGAACTTTCTGACCAATATACAACTTCTTTGCATTTGCTTTACCGTGTAGTTTTCTCCTTTTGTCTGCTGCAGATTTTATATTTTTAAGAGCCAAATCAATTATGTCTTTGTGTCGAAGTTTACGTGTATTCGGGAAAGGTACAAGCTCTCTGATTCTGTTCGGTGGTTCTTCATTCTTCAGTACAAGAGTAGGTGGTAAAGCAGTGGAATCATGAGGCATTTCATTCAGCACGTTTTGAAATAAGTGTAAATATCTGTCCCAATGCTGATGCTTTCTGTGACAATAAAGTCTGCAAAGCTTATTGATTTCTTTCATAATCCGTTCAGACGGGTTACAATGTGGTGAGTACAATGAAATAAAAACAGGTTTGATTTTATGGTTGCGAAGCATGCGTGACCAAACAGCAGATCTGAATTGCGGTCCGTTATCTGAAATGACTTTACTAACGTGTCCAACTTCACGTAAGAAATTTTTAACAAAGGCGTTGGATACAGACCGGCCAGTGGCTTTACGTAACGGTGTGAAAGAAACAAATTTTGAAGTAAGTTCAACAGCGACTAGAATGTACGAAAATCCATTAGATGTTCTGACAAGTGGTCCCAAGAGATCAACAGCAGCAAATTCTTTTAATTTAGAAGGAATGATAGGAAACAGCGGAGCACTATGGGAGATAGTAGATGGTTTCGCCTTTTGACAAAGTTTACAAATAGACAAGACTCTTCGAATTCTCTTTTCCATATTGTTAAAATAACAAGTCGTTCGAAGAATATGATAACATTTTCTTGGGCCAAAATGTGCATAGCTGAAATGAATGTACCAAATGAGCTTATTAACAAAATCGTCAGGAATGCAAAGTACCCATAGCTTGTCATCAACAGTGCAGCGTTTGAAGAGTATGTTGTTTCTAACCAGGTAATAATGCCGAATCTGTGTGTGTGTCTTTTCATGCCATTTGCTCTTGATGTCTTTCCAAATCGGATCTTTATCTTGTTCATGAGCAATGTCCTTTAAGGATGTGGTGATGAAGTTTTCAAAGGCGACTTTCTGAATGTAAAGAATACTGAAATTTTTCTCGAGGTTGCCTTCTGTGGTACTTTTCTCAAGCCCAGCCGGTGCGCGTGACAGTGCGTCCGCAACAATGTTCTCCTTGCCGGGAATGTAGACTATTGTGAAGCGGAATTCTTGCTGAAACAATGCCCAACGTTTTAACCTGTCATGATTTAATTTTGAAGACATAAGAAATTGTAATGCACGATGATCACTGTATACTTTTACGTGCTTACCAGAAAGAAAGAAACGGAATTTGTTAAATGCCCAAACGATTGCTAAAGCTTCTAATTCAGTAACGGAATAATTTTTTTCAGATTTTGTTAGCACTCGGCTAGCAAAAGCAATGGTTTTCTGAACAGTAATGTCATTTTCTATGGCTTCTTGAAATAAATGGGCACCAAGACCGACTTTAGAAGAATCCGTGCTAAGGCAGAAATCTTGTGATAGATCTGGATGAGCTAATATTGGCGCATGAAGTAACGCTTCTTTTAAAGAATCGAATTCCAACTGTGCTTGTTCGTCCCCGTTCCAAATAGTATTTTTTCCAGTGAGAGAACAAAGTTTTGGTGTAACAAGAATTTGCATATTCAGAAAACGACGGTAAAAATTTACGAGACCTAGAAAACTGCGAACTTGTCTTTTTGTGGATGGAACTGGAATGGCTCTGATTGCTTCTAACTTTTCAGGATCCGGCTGAATGCCTTCAGAAGAAATAATATGTCCCAAAAACCTCACCTTTGACCTACCGAATTCAGACTTTTCCAAGTTAACTGTAATTCCAGATTCTGCAAAAATATGTAACAAACTCTTGAGAATGCGATTATGTTGTTCCCATGAAGCTTCTGCTATCAGAATATCGTCCACATATAAGGTGATGTGACGTTTTAAGAACTCAGGTAATATGGAATTTAACCCACGAATGAATGCTGCCGAAGAAATGTTCAAACCAAAGGGAAGTTTCCGAAACTGATAACAAACGCCGAAACAAAGGAAAGCTGTGTATTTTCTACATTCTGGATGAAGTTCGATCTGATAAAAGCTGGATCTGAGATCAATGGAAGACAACACTTTTACACCATTAAAATTTTGAAGAAGTTCTTCTAACGTTTGCGGCCTGTCTGTTTCAGGAATAATGATCGTATTGATTTGTCTCGAATCTAAGACAAGCCTGATCGATCCATTTTTCTTCTCAACAACATGTAACGGATTGTTATATGAGCTTACTGCAGGCTCAATAATGCCCTCGTCAAGCATAGATTGTATTTCTGTTCTAACACGGTCCCTATAATGCGCCGGAATTACGTATGGTCTAACACAAAATTTAGTATGCTCACGAACACGAAATTGGTATTGAAATCCCTTGATTGTTCCTGTTTTGTGAGTAAAAACTGTGGAATGTGCTTGTAAAATTTCAAAAAGGTCCTGCCTATCAGTGTCATTACAATTCTCAATTGCTTGAATTTTATTCTGAATTAACTCATTAATTTCAAATATGCCGTCGATGTCATCCCTGTCAGTACTTGCAGAGTGATTGTTAGTGTCAAGTTCCGTCGAAAATTCCGAACTGTTGTCTAACAGAAGGTAAAGCCGATTAATTTCCTCGTCATGGTTTGAAAGCCAATCTTCAAATTTCAAAGCTACTGACTTACCTTCTTTTTCTAAACTTATTTCAGCATCGTGAAAGCTTAAGATTGCTTTGTATTCATTTAAAAAGTCTACTCCCAGTATAATTTCCGTCGACAATAATGGAACAATAAGAAAGTTCATAGAGAAGCTGTGGCTTTGACAAAAGAATTCTAGGTTGGTTTGTTGGCGTACATCTACACTTTTTCCAAAGATTGCACCTTGCAATTTAATCTTACGTAACGGAAGTGTGGGGCAATCGTTCGATTTGTTGCATTTGCTAAAGGCTGTTTCACTGATTACTGAAATGGGACTGCCAGAGTCAAGTACTGCCGTAAATTTTACGTCATTTACTGTAATGTGAATCACAGGATATGCAATGTTGTTATGTTTTACGTCGTGTTCTTGGAGTAAGATGTCCCTAATGTCTTCCATTTTTACGTAATTACTAGCTACGGCAGCTGCGTCGTTAGTGTCATAAGAACGTTTTGTGGCTCCCAGCGGTGTGAGTCATTGCCTATTGTCTCTTTGTTGGCGAGCGTCGTTATTGGGATTTGGAGACCTAACTTCTACAAATTCACCGTGACGAGAGGGCCCTGCCCTGTTTAAATCCCGCCAGTTCTGATGCAATTCAGGTCTGTCGTTACGATCACATCGTCTGTCATGTCGATAGTTCCTGTAGTTTCTTTCTTGTCGGTTAAGTGGTGGAGAATTTCTCCCTGAATCGTAACTGCGCGCTGGACCGTTGCGTCTAAAGTTATTCTGTCTCCCTTGATAATGATTGTTTTGGTTCCCATATTGTCTGTTTCTCTGATTGTCTCTGTGATAGTCATTACCACGGAGAGGTGATCTTTCCCTGTAGTTATTACTACTCTGCCAATGGTTGTCATACGGGTGGTGTCTGTTTTGGTCACGATATGTGTTGTGAGAATAGCCTTGTCGTGTCCAGTTATTACTTCTTTCATCGTGGAATTATGACAGATGTGACCTGTAATTGTTGTGCTCCTGTTTCCGCGTTCCCCGATTGTCAGTGTCAATTTCCAATTCTTGTAACAGACCCTGAAATGCTTCAATGTCATCTTTGCAACGTCCTGCTAAAATAATATGTCGTAAATGTTCAGGCAATTTGAGTAAGCAAATGCGGATGAGTTCTGAGGGGCTGTATGGGTTTGAAAGATATTGATTCTTGTGCAACATGTCTTCAAAATATTTCACAAGACTGGAGAATTCAGATTGTTCGAAATGTTTCATCATTATGATGCCATGTTTTACGCGGTCTTGTGTGGCTGGAGACCAATATGCTGAGAGGAAGGCATGATAAAATTCTCCTTCACTGTGACAATCGTGAATGACCGATCGCATTCTTACAGCTGGTTCATTCTCTAAGTAGCCACACATAAATTCTAATCTGTGTTCTAACGACCAGTTGGGAGGAAAACAATGAGAGAATTGATGGAGCCATGCTTGTGGATGAATGTCGTTGCCTGAATTCTTAAATGTTTTGAATTTACGTGTAGTAATGAACAGCTTATAGTCAAAATCATCATGTCGGCGAGTCGCATATCGGTCATTGTTAGGTCGTGTCGGCCGTTCCATCTCGAAATTCCATGCACATTGCCAGTTTCTTTCATAACTTCCGAAATGCCCTGTGTTATTATTTTGCGTCTTTTCCGTATTTCTAAGTCCCTCTTCCCGTGTTGGGGCGCGAGTGTCCTCTGAAATACGTAATTCTTGTATTACCTGTGTCAGCTGATCTTGTACTTCCCGGATTTCTCTTTGGTGTTGCGTATTAATTTGATTCTGATTTTGTTTGAATTTCCTAATTTGTTCATACTCTTCTGTGTCAGTGAAGGCTACAGGTGTTGTGTCATTCAGATCATCATCTACCTTTGTAGATAAGTTAGTGAACTGATCTGAAAGTTCGGCTACTTTATCCGATAGTGTACTTATTTCCTCAGTGTGTTTTTCTGAACCAAGTTTCAGAGTATCTACTGTGTCCTTTAAGTTTTCCTGAGTTTTTGCAAGTTGCGTAACCGAATCGGTAGATGCAACTGAGTCAAATTTAGCTTGCAAGGTCTCATGATTTTCATGAACAATAGTTTGCAGTTCTTTTATGGCTGCTTCGTGATTCCGTAATGCATTTTCATGCCGCGAAAAAATAGGTTGAAAATGCTCACAAATTTGAGTTTTTACGTCATTACAGACCTTTTGACATTTCGATTCGATGTTATGTAACTCAGTGGTTAAATCTTCACGTGTTTGTTCAAGTGTAGTGTCTAACTTTTGAAGATTTTGTCCCATTGCGTCTAACTGTTGCTGTGTTTGTCTCTGGTGTTGTTCCATTGTGTCTAACTTTTCAAGCTTTTGTCCCATTTGTTGCATTAACTGTAATAACAATGCACTGGTGTCTGAAACATGTTCCTCAGTGCTTTTCGGCAGTGAATTTGCACCGGCAACATTCACATTTTGACAAGCGGAAAATGTGTCTTGACTCATTTGAGAAAACGGTGAGGACGCAAAACCTGAATCTACAGTATTTGCAAAATTGTGTCCTGTCATTTCGGATTCCTGAGGCGAGCTGTTGCCGACCGATCGATCGATAATGCTTCCCTCTTCACTAATTGTTTCACTGTCCGTGCCATTGTTTGCCGCCCGCTCCATTTCCCTATGCACGATTACCAAATTACTACTTTGAACATCAGTTAATTCATTACTCGGTGGCGCTAACACACTGCTTTCATTTTCACTGTCATTTCTCAGTTTACTTTGGAGCCTAGTGTTACGTTTTTCACACGCCATTATTGTCACAGTATTGCACACGACAACACAGAAAAACACAATTTGAAGATCAAAAATAAGAGAACACATTAACATAGCACTGAAAATAATATCTAGTTAATTGCAAGCGCAGCTGCGAAATACTTAGTGCAAATCTACATGCATGCCACAACTGTTTTACTATACAACAATGAAAGACTGCAACTACAAAGGAAATTCTCTCTATAATTACGCGCTAGCAATAAACAAAATCTACACTAATTACACAAACTACAAGAAAAATCAAAAGATTCCAGTGAGGTATCCTCGGCTAAGGGTCGACATATGAAACGTCCCCTTTGAACAATTCTACACGAGACTGTGCTTAACCTGACACACAATACTTTGTTAGCGCAACGCAATCTGACTTTCAAAATTCCCTACAAAAGAATGGCCCTGACTAACATTAAACTATACCTTTCACAAATCACTTACCTCACAAAAATCTTCGCTGCTCAAGCTACTGCAATACAGCAAGCGCCACTACTGCCAGCTAAATAAAAGATTCAAACTACTGAAGGCACTAACTACTGATAGGGGTAGTTAGCAAATGAAAGATATTAATAGAGAACAAACAATGTATTTACCTTGATATCATCATATATAAATATAGCAGTTCATGAAAAATTACAAAACTCCGCCATCTCTCTCCCCACATCCACCACTGCTGGCGGCTCACCTCCAACTGCGCAACGCTACGCGCTGTTCACAGCCAGCTGCCTAACACTACAATGGCGAGTATTACAACAATGCAAAGCAGCCACAGACTGCACACAGCACAGCCAGTGATTTTCGTATTGAGCGCTACGTAACATTGCCAATAAGAAAACATAAACAGCCTAAACATAAACAGCCTACTTACACATCTGCTTTCCATTCATCCATCATTCACACAGCAGTTTGTTACAACCAGGTATTGTCAAAAATTAAAGTATAATAAATTTTCATTAAAATGGTCTACTGCACTTGTTGAGAAATTCATGGATGGAATAAAAGGAGTTGGCCACCAAAAATTCTTTTAAATTATGTTTAAATTGTGACTTGTCTGAAACTAAACTCTTAATGGTTGCTGGTAACTTACTGAAAATACGCATTGCTGAATATTGGACTCCTTTCTGGGCAAGGGTAAGCGATTTTAAATCGTTATGTATATTGTTCTTATTCCTAGTATTGATACTGTGTACTAAGTAGTTAGTTGGAAAAAGAGATGTATTATTTACAACAAACTTCATTAAGGAATAAGTTCTTTGAATAGGTTTTGACATGATATTTTGGGTTTTACATTACAAATTACTGTTATGATACACTTCTGTAATCTAAACAATTTTTCTCAGTTTGTGGAGTTACCGCAAAATATGATACCATATGACATAATGGAGTGAAAATAAGCAAAATATGCCAGTTTTTTATATTAATGTCTCCTATGTCTGTCATCATTCGCATTGCAAACACAGACTTGTTTAGGTGCTTTAGCAGTTCGTTAGCATATTGCTCAGAACTGAATTTATTGTCAAGTTGCAATCCCAAGAATATTTTATACATGTACTAGAAGAAAAATCTCTTGGAAGTTCTGAACTGCATATAGTGGGTCTTTTCAAAGTTTAATGACAGTGAATTGGCTATGAATCACTTATTAATGTGAGAAAAATTTGATTGTATCATCTGCATATAAGACAAACTTGGCATCTGGTAATGTAACAGATGACAGGTCATTAATATATACAAGAAAATGTAGTGGACTAGTATGGAATCTTGGGGAACACTACATGTAATTTCTTCCCAGTCAGATGATGTCTGATTGCCTAATGCTGAAGTGTTACATAATGACACCCTTTGTTTTCTATTAGTAATATATGACTGAAACCACTTTGCAGCACTACCAGTGATGCCATAATATTTTAATTTACTTAAAAGAATGCTCTGATTCACACAGACAAAGCCTTTGACAGGTCACATAATATGCCAGTTGCCTCTAATTTATTGTCTAATGAATTAAGGACATTTTCACTGTAAGTGTAAATAGCCTTCTCAATATCACAGCCCTTAAGAAATCCAAACTGTGACTTTGACAGTATGTTTTTTCACTAAGGTGCTTAAGTAGATGCTTGAACATAACCTTTTCAAATATTTTTGAAAAAGCTGACGAAAGTGAGATTGGTCGGTAATTTGACAATATTTCTTTGTCCCCTTTCTTGTGGAGAGGCATAACTTCAGCATATTTAAGCCAGTCCAGGAATGTTTCTGTGATAAGTGATTGATTAACAAATAACTAAAGATATGACTAAGCTCACATGAACACTGTTTTATTAACTTCGTTGCTATGTTATAATAACCACTAGAATGCTTTTATTTCAAGGACTTTATGATGGATTCTATTTATTTGGGTGACATAAGTGTCAATTCCATTTTACTGAGATTGTTTGTTGGTTCGCAACACAACTAGCATTTGTTACCAGGGTTTCATTTATTTTTAGAGCTATTTGTTCCTCCTCATTTCTGGTCCTACCTGTCTCTGACTTAACAATATCATGTATTTATATTATTGCTGGATGTATTTACTTCTTCCCATAATGTAGGCATTTAGATTTCTGGATAACCTTCTTCAATATTTTGCAGTAATTTTTGTAATGAGCTTCAATGCTAGTATCAAAGGGGTCTCTACATATCAGATAGTTTCATTTTTGTCTCACATGATATCTTTACCCCTTGTGTGATCCATAGTTACTTATTAGATGTCTGCTTAATTTGAGTTTCCTTCAGGGGAAAACATTTTTCAAATAAGGTGCTAACTTTATTGATGAATATTTTGTATTTTCTATTTGTGCCTTGCAAACTGTAAACATCCATCCAATTAATTTCTTTGTGCAACCTCCTAAATTTCTCAGTTTTTGACTGTTTTATTGACCTTCTGTACTCAGTTCTAATAGATGTTTTACCCTGACAATTTTCAAAATTTACTGTTAAGTGCTGCATGTCATGGTCAGATAGCTCATTTACTACTGGCTTTGCAATGTGGCTTAGTTGCCCAGAAATTGTCTATAAAGGTATTATCAATGGCAGTCTTAGAACATTTGTATAATCTAGTTGGGAAATTTATAGTAGAAATTAAATTGAATGACAATGTAACTGATTTCGGTAACTGTTCACTGACAGCGTTTTCAGGACATCTATATTAAAATCACCAGCATCCACTAGTTCTTTGTTTTTTAATTTTAGATGAGATAATAAATCTTCAAGATCGTTTATAAACAGGTTGATATTTCCTGAAGGTGCTCTGTGTATGGCTACTATGATAAAGGACCAATTATGAAATTCTGTCTCTGTTGCACATGCTTCTAAGTGCTGCTCTAAGCAAAATTTATTAATGTCAATATTCTTAAATTATAACTGTTTTTAACAAATGTGGCAACTCCTCCTTTCTTCATATTTTGTTTACAGAAGTAAGAGGCTAACTTAAATTCTGTAAGGTTTAACATATCCATACCAGTGGTCACATGATGTTCATAGAGGCCGATTATATCAACTGGGTTTGATAACTCTAATTCATCACTGCACATAAGTAGTTCATTAGTTTCACTTCTAAGCCATCGAATATTTTGATGCACTAAAGATAGTGGGCATTTCACATTTACTGAGATGAAATTGGGTGGAAATAAAATTTCTGCTGATTGCTGTAAATTTTTAACCAACAGCTGCGTTCGCTGATCCAATGTGCCAGGATTATGCTGTTTGATTTCTTTCTGAAACTGAAGGTTTGTTTCAATTTTTAATTCTCTCGGAAGAACTGTAACAGTAAGAAGGGTCTAAGGAACTGCATACATAATTTTATTTTCAAGGACTTGGTAATTTTTTGATAGAATAAGTTGTTGTAGTGCACCACTTTAGTGTTAAGATGTGACATAGATATTAAGATGTGAATAGACATTTCCCTTATCTGTATTGCTGTCTTCACTGTAATATTTTTTTTCTGCTTGCGCTGCTTGCTTGCCAGTTTACATTTTTATCATTGTACGCATTAATTTCTTTTATGCTGCTCCATTGCCTTGTTCTCTAGTTTATGTATCTGTACTCAGTTGATTTAAGTTACTTTAAGAGGGTGTTTGCTATATACTGTACTGGAGGGCAGCGTGGAGGGTAAAAATCGTTGAGGGAGACCAATCATCTCTTGGTCTCCCTCTACGATTTTTACCCTCCACGCTGCCCTCCAATGCTAAATTTGTGATCCCTTGATGCCTCAGAACATGTCCTACCAACCGATCCCTTCTTCTGGTCAAGTTGTGCCACAAACTTCTCTTCTCCCCAATCCTATTCAATACTTCCTCATTAGTTATGTGATCTACCCATCTAATCTTCAGCATTCTTCTGTAGCACCACATTTCGAAAGCTTCTATTCTCTTCTTGTCCAAACTATTTATCGTCCATGTTTCACTTCCATACATGGCTACACTCCATACGAATACTTTCAGAAATGACTTCCTGACACTTAAATCAATACTGGATGTTAACAAATTTCTCTTCTTCAGAAACGCTTTCCTTGCCATTGCCAGCCTACATTTTATATCCTCTCTACTTCGACCATCATCAGTTATTTTGCTCCCCAAATAGCAAAACTCCTTTACTACTTTAAGTGCCTCATTTCCTAATCTAATTCCCTCAGCATCACCCGACTTAATTAGACTACATTCCATTATCCTTGTTTTGCTTTTGTTGATGTTCATCTTATATCCTCCTTTCAAGACACTGTCCATTCCATTCAACTGCTCTTCCAAGTCCTTTGCTGTCTCTGACAGAATTACAATGTCATCGGCGAACCTCAAAGTTTTTATTTCTTCTCCATTAATTTTAATACCTACTCCGAATTTTTCTTTTGTTTCCTTTACTGCTTGCTCAATATACAGATTGAACAACATCGGGGAGAGGCAACAACCCTGTCTTACTCCCTTCCCAACCACTGCTTCCCTTTCATGTCCCTCGACTCTTATAACTGCCATCTGGTTTCTGTACAAATTGTAAATAGCCTTTCGCTCCCTGTATTTTACCCCTGCCACCTTTAGAATGTGAAAGAGAGTATTCCAGTCAACATTGTCAAAAGCTTTCTCTAAGTCTACAAATGTTAGAAACGTAGGTTTGCCTTTCCTTAATCTTTCTTCTAAGATAAGTCGTAAGGTCAGTATTGCCTCACGTGTTCCAGTGTTTCTACGGAATCCAAACTGATCTTCCCCGAGGTTGGCTTCTACTAGTTTTTCCATTCGTCTGTAAAGAATACGTGTTAGTATTTTGCAGCTGTGACTTATTAAGCTGATAGTTCGATAATTTTCACATCTGTCAACACCTGCTTTCTTTGGGATTGGAATTATTATATTCTTCTTGAAGTCTGAGGGTATTTCGCCTGTTTCATACATCTTGCTCACCAGATGGTAGAGTTTTGTCAGGACTGGCTCTCCCACGGCCGTCAGTAGTTCCAATGGAATATTGTCTACTCAAGGGGCCTTGTTTCGACTCAGGTCTTTCAGTGCTCTGTCAAACTCTTCACGCAGTATCATATCTCCCATTTCATCTTCATCTACATCCTCTTCCATTTCCATAATATTGTCCTCAAGTACATCGCCCTTGTATAGACCCTCTATATACTCCTTCCACCTTTCTGCTTTCCCTTCTTTGCTTAGAACTGGGTTTCCATCTGAGCTCTTGATATTCATACAAGTCGTTCTCTTATCTCCAAAGGTCTCTTTAATTTTCCTGTAGGCGGTATCTTTCTTACCCCTAGTGAGATAGGCCTCTACATCCTTACATTTGTCCTCTAGCCATCCCTGCTTAGCCATTTTGCACTTCCTGTCGATCTCATTTTTGAGACGTTTGTATTCCTTTTTGCCTGTTTCACTTACTGCATTTTTATATTTTCTCCTTTCATCAATTAAATTCAATATTTCTTCTGTTACCCAAGGATTTCTACTAGCCCTCGTCTTTTTACCTACTTGATCCTCTGCTGCCTTCACTACTTCATCCCTCAAAGCTACCCATTCTTCTTCTACTGTATTTATTTCCCCCATTCCTGTCAATTGCTCCCTTATGCTCTCCCTGAATCTCTGTACAACCTCTGGTTCTTTTAGTTTATCCAGGTCCCATCTCCTTAAATTCCCACCTTTTTGCAGTTTCTTCAGTTTTAATCTACAGGTCATAACCAATAGATTGTGGTCAGAGTCCACATCTGCCCCTGGAAATGTCTTACAATTTAAAACCTGGTTCCTAAATCTCTGTCTTACCATTATACACTCCTGGAAATGGAAAAAAGAACACATTGACACCGGTGTGTCAGACCCACCATACTTGCTCCGGACACTGCGAGAGGGCTGTACAAGCAATGATCACACGCACAGCACAGCGGACACACCAGGAACCGCGATGTTGGCCGTCGAATGGCGCTAGCTGCGCAACATTTGTGCACCGCCGCCGTCAGTGTCAGCCAGTTTGCCGTGGCATACGGAGCTCCATCGCAGTCTTTAACACTGGTAGCATGCCGCGACAGCGCGGACGTGAACCGTATGTGCAGTTGACGGACTTTGAGTGAGGGCGTATAGTGGGCATGCGGGAGGCCGGGTGGACGTACCGCCGAATTGCTCAACACGTGGGGCGTGAGGTCTCCACAGTACATCGATGTTGTCGCCAGTGGTCGGCGGAAGGTGCACGTGCCCGTCGACCTGGGACCGGACCGCAGCGACGCACGGATGCACGCCAAGACCGTAGGATCCTACGCAGTGCCGTAGGGGACCGCACCGCCACTTCCCAGCAAATTAGGGACACTGTTGCTCCTGGGGTATCGGCGAGGACCATTCGCAACCGTCTCCATGAAGCTGGGCTACGGTCCCGCACACCGTTAGGCCGTCTTCCGCTCACGCCCCAACATCGTGCAGCCCGCCTCCAGTGGTGTCGCGACAGGCGTGAATGGAGGGACGAATGGAGACGTGTCGTCTTCAGCGATGAGAGTCGCTTCTGCCTTGGTGCCAATGATGGTCGTATGCGTGTTCGGCGCCGTGCAGGTGAGCGCCACAATCAGGACTGCATACGACCGAGGCACACAGGGCCAACACCCGGCATCATGGTGTGGGGAGCGGTCTCCTACACTGGCCGTACACCACTGGTGATCGTCGAGGGAACACTGAATAGTGCACGGTACATCCAAACCGTCATCGAACCCATCGTTCTACCATTCCTAGACTGGCAAGGGAACTTGCTGTTCCAACAGGACAATGCACGTCCGCATGTATCCCGTGCCACCCAACGTGCTCTAGAAGGTGTAAGTCAACTACCCTAGCCAGCAAGATCTCCGGATCTGTCCCCCATTGAGCATGTTTGGGACTGGATGAAGCGTCGTCTCACGCGGTCTGCACGTCCAGCACGAACGCTGGTCCAACTGAGGCGCCAGGTGGAAATGGCATGGCAAGCCGTTCCACAGGACTACATCCAGCATCTCTACGATCGTCTCCATGGGAGAATAGCAGCCTGCATTGCTGCGAAAGGTGGATATACACTGTACTAGTGCCGACATTGTGCATGCTCTGTTGCCTGTGTCTATGTGCCTGTGGTTCTGTCAGTGTGATCATGTGATGTATCTGACCCCAGGAATGTGTCAATAAAGTTTCCCCTTCCTGGGACAATGAATTCACGGTGTTCTTATTTCAATTTCCAGGAGTGTATAATCTATCTGATACCTTTTAGTATCTCCAGGGTTCTTCCATGTGTACAACCTTCTTTCATGATTCTTAAACCAAGTGTTAGTTATGATTATGTTGTGCTCTGTGCAAAATTCGACCAGGCGGCTTCCTCTTTCATTTCTGTCCCCCAAACCATATTCACCTACTATGTTTCCTTCTCTCCCTTTTCCTACACTCGAATTCCAGTCACCCATGACTATTAAATTTTCGTCTCCCTTCACAATCTGAATAATTTCTTTTATTTCATCATACATTTCTTCGTCATCTGCAGAGCTACTTGGCATATAAACTTGTACTACTGTAGTAGGCGTGGGCTTCGTATCTATCTTGGCCACAATAATGCGTTCACTATGCTGTTTGTAGTAGCTTACCCGCATTCCTATTTTCCTATTCATTATTAAACCTACTCCTGCATGACCCCTATTTGATTTTGTGTTTATAACCCTGTAGTCACCTGACCAGAAGTCTTGTTCCTCCTGCCACCGAACTTCACTAATTCCCACTATATCTAACTTCAACCTATCCATTTCCCTTTTTAAATTTTCTAACCTACCTGCCCGATTAAGGGATCTGACATTCCACGCTCCGATCCGTAGAACGGCAGTTTTCTTTCTCCTGATAACGACATCCTCTTGAGTAGTCCCCGCCCGGAGATCCGAATGGGGGACTATTTTACCTCCGGAATATTTTACCCAAGAGGACGCCATCATCATGTAATCATACAGTAAAGCTGCATGCCCTCGGGAAAAATTACGGCTGTAGTTTCCCCTTGCTTTCAGCCGTTCGCAGTACCAGCACAGCAAGGCCGTTTTGGTTATTGTTACAAGGCCAGATCAGTCAATCATCCAGACTGTTGCCCTTGCAACTACTGAAAAGGCTGCTGCCCCTCTTCAGGAACCATACGTTTGTCTGGCCTCTCAACAGATACCCCTCCGTTGTGGTTGCACCTACGGTACGGCTATCTGTATCGCTGAGGCACGCAAGCCTCCCCACCAACGGCAAGGTCCATGGTTCAAGGGGGAAAGAAATGATAAGGTAAGAAATACATAAAAGTATAATTACAGATAGCATGCATAGATTTTTTTGTGGGAAAAAAATGTCGGCCGGCTTGCTCGTCTCATTGTGTATTTCGGTTACCTTCTGTACTACAGTGTAGCGTGCGAAAATTACTTGCGACTTCAAGCTCTGCACATCGATGTATACAAATTAATGATAATAAACTGCGCCCGTCTGTCAGACCCACGTAAGTACACTTTTACTGTCTTTACCAGCAGCTATCGGCATGAATGACACATGCCACACAAATTTAATAATTTTCATTAAACTTCAGCCATTCTCATCTCTTGTCTTGATTTGCTCGAATGGTTTGACGCAGTTTGAGGTCAAATATCTTACGAGAATGCAGCCGGGTGACGTCGTCGAGAACCGCCGATATTCCGGCAGGATCACACCCTACCAGTTTCAAAGCAAAACTGATGTGTCAGCAAAACTGCCTGGGTGTGCTCCTGTCGAAATATCGGCATTTGTCGACGTCACCCGGCTGCATTCCCGTAAGTTATTTGAACACTGTACACCTCGGGAGAAATTAACGTCTCACCTAATGTGAGATTTTTTTATCGTATATTTCTACTTCTTCTTTCAGCGTTGTTACAGTACCTACACATCTCAGTACTGCCATGATGCCATGTACTGAGTAACAGCCTTGCGAAACGAAATCAGCCGTGAGAGAATGTTCACATTATTAGCTATCTTACCGAAATATAAGCACTATTGCTCTCTTTCGATACTCAAAATAATTTCATCTCTGTCCCATGTGGAATACTTCACCAAAAATCGTCAGTGTTATTTCTTAGTGATTGCTCGCTACTCTGCTGTATGATCGCGGTAGCACCTGCTGACTTCCATCTAATGCCCACAAGTATCCCAAGGATATCGTTCTACGGTCGGAAAATGGAATCAAGCGCTAATGGCTCCTTCTCCTCAGCTTTATGAAGGCGACGTCGGGTACAGTTAATGTAACAACTTTACAAAAGCCCTGACGCTTATGAGTAGACTACCAACATAATTCAGCAACCATAGCGTCAAGCAACTAATCTAAAATTTCTTTTATGTTTTCTGAGGCCATGTTTCTGGGAGCAGTAGCCTGTGCAAGACATGACACTGTATGCAGATAAAAGATATTAGAAACAGCTCGCAACTTAACTATAAAAACAAGAAAACTAGCTAACTCGTTAAGCTCTAATAGCTGATTCCATGGTGGACTTAAAGACATAATGGACCAGTCAATATTTATTGGGCGTAAGGCCGTGGATGCATCGAGTTTTTGAATGTTACTTGCACTTTGTCACAGTATTCGGTAACGCTGTAGATATTATAACATACACGGCATGTTTCGAGATAACATGCATCTATCATCAGGCAGAACGTAAAGAAGGGTCGTACAAACGTAAGACCTGTCTAGCCGTAGCAATCAAACCAATTATCGGACGACAAACACAACGAATTTAATATTTATACATAATTTAGTAAATACTGTCCGCCTTGAGCAAACATAAGTTCTTCTAGCATAACACCCAAACGTGTTTCGCTCAAGTTTCACCATCGTTACTGGATTCATCAATTTTTTAATATCACATACTGATATTCATGTGGCCGTCTGACATTAGCTTTATAGTTAATAGTTTGTTCCAGGTCGTCATTTTTGTTCATTCCGCTTTTTCATGCCTCTAAGGGTATGTAAACTGATGTTTCTAGCATAGACTGTCACTATTTACCAAATATTGACCGAAACATGTTTGGGTGACGGGCAGAATGTGTTCCCTCAAGACAGAACAATTCTCCCAAAATGATATACTAGGAAACAAACACGGACAAAAAGATGAGAGACACACTGGTATCTTTTGAGGTGACGTAACTGATTTCATTCATATTTATTCCGCTTTTGTGAATTTGTAAGAGTCTTCTATAAGTTATTATTGATAATTGCAGAACGATCTCTCAAAACGTGTTGTATATGTAATAATGTGATTAGCGTAACTGAAGTCTGTAGCTAAAGGTGACAAATAACTTTCGCACTATTCAGTGCGTAGTTTGTTCGAAGCAAACAGTTTGCTGAACCGATCCTAAAACATACTGATCCGGAACATAGCCATTGACAGGGCATTATGAGAGAAGTCCAGAACGAAGTGAGACTGAATTACGGTTTGTTTCGTGTTGACGTTTATCAGTCCGAGGCCTTTCCTAACCCGAAACTGTTACAAAGAAAATCGGAGCCCCGGTGTCGTAGCCTGACCCTGCGTGTGTGCTAGTGTCTTTGTACAACGTGAGCGGTGAGGGGGGGGGGGGGGGGGGGACGTTGAGTGGAGAGTTATTCGCTCCTACACCGGTCCAGGTCACCCAGCGTGCGTCGAAACTCTGCGACCGGCTTAGTGAAGCTGTAACAATGCGGAGGTTTTTCCGCGTAAGCTGCGCCCTACATCAAACAGGTGGCTGCGGGAACAAGACCCCCCCCCCCCCCCCCCCCCCCCAGCGTGGCCGTGGTCGTTCCCGGTTAGCGACTTATTGTGAGCTAAGGGCGTGACCCTGAATGTGCTCTAGCGCTTTATGTGGCTTGGACACAAAGTGTAGACTCTCCTCAATCCTCCCAAACGTGAAGCTTTATTCTTGAATGAAAACTGGCGCACACACACACGCACACACACACACACACACACGGGCGTTGCTCCCGCCTTCTAAGCAAGTCACCAAACAACTTCTGTAATTAGAAACGACCTTACAAGAAATACTTTATTCCTAATGGTAGGTAGCATTCTGCGCTAAAATTTGAACTACATCGGCATGAAAGACGTGGAAAACGAGACGTTGGAAAAAATTATTCTTGTGGGAAAGTGAGTGCTGTAACAGTTTAATTACCGGGGAGAATTTTCTTCAATGCCCTGCGTAACTGTTGCATAGAATAAAATTTTGAAAACATGATAACAGTGCTGGCTCCAGCGACTGTGGATTGAATTACTTGAAGAAATACAGCAACCAGGCACTCTTTTAAACAGCTGTAGCACTGACGTAAGACGGATTCACGCATATGGTTCTATCTACAGTTGGACGACTTGTCTGGGGTACCGCTAACATATGTGAACACAACCATCCCATGAATTAGTCTACCTACCAGTGAAAACCGTATCAACATCCACTCAGCAGCTCCTGAGAATAGCCTGCACATAAAGACACACTAACGTGGCGTAGGGGTGTGATTCTTCATAGTTCAGCCAATATGCACAAAATACAAACTATAGCCACAAGCCTTCGTCTTGAATCAGTCTGTCTCTTACCGAAAACCGTATAAAAATCCGTACAGTAGCTGGTGAGATTACTTTTCACATACATTAGAAAAAAACAGCGGGAAATTGAAATTGACTAAAATGTATTCATATGCATGTACAGATTCTGGTCAAGCTTCGCTGTACCCTGCAGTTGTGGCGGCTGTTTACTGCTTTTCCCACCAGAGATCGCCTCTTCCATAGCTGTCCGTCTCGTAGCTCCCGTTACTCTAAAGCCAATTAAATACGGAGCACACAGCAATACATACAGGGTATCAGAAGCTTTTTCGGTCAAACTGAAACGTGTGATATGGCACCCACAGCCTATTGTACTGAGATAGGGAACCAATGACCGGATATGCACATTTATTGTGTTACAGACATACTCAGCGTACACTGCATAACAACAACGTAGCTCAAAATTAAAAGTGGCGACCGCCAGTCTCACTACCAGCATGGCAATGCATCATGAAGTTCTGCCGCACTCTCTCAAAGATCTCTGGTGTCTGTAGTACAAGGGTACAGGCAGCTTGGACCCGAGCAAACAGGTTTTCACCCGTTTCTAAGGGTTTTCACACACCAACGTCCTCACATGCCCGTGGGCAGGACCTGCCCTTCCAATACAACGGTGTGGGTTCGTATTGTTCAGACGCTTGCGGACATTGACATCGAAGTGGGCTGGTGCACCGTCGTCTTGAAAACAAATTCTCTCTCGGAGAATAGTAACACATAACGTCTCATTTTCCCAAAGGTGTAAAGAAAGTACACTATAGTGGTTCGCAACATTTACCATTACGCATAGCTATACAATCTGTACAGGCTCGTAAGCTGTATACTGCATCGTAAACTCGTTGGTGTATCAAGAATCAAACTATCGTTATTTATGTTACGAAGATGGAAAGACACACAAACCAGCCGTTAAACGGGAACTCGGCTTTACATCACGCTCACATTCATCATATTTACTTCAACGGCTGTAGAAATCTGCGTGCGTGAAGGCAACTAAGTGTTCTCAGTTACTTCCAATTCAAACGATGTGAAACATCGATTTTCATTCTGGAAAAGGAAAGCATGTCAAGAACTTTATTGATTTCCTTATGATAGCATAGTGTATTGTTATCATTTACATGTTCTGAGATCTCCTGTTTATTTCTCTGTATTAATACATGATACGGTGCATAACATCATTATTAATGTGTCTCCTCTTGTTCTACTGTAAAATATATAAACGAAAGTAAATGTTTGCTGAGAATACTTTAAGTTTGCAACGTGGTCATCATATTCACAAAATGTCTTTCGGTACAGAGCACAAAAGAGTACTAAAGTAACAGCTGCCACCCTAGAGGAGCACTGTATGAATATGGAGAACAGACGAAATGACTTACACACTTACCTACAAATTCTAAAATGAAGAAGCAGACCTCCGCGGAAATACCAGTAAGAACTAGACATCATCACACAAATAGCTACAAACAATGGGTACAATGGGGATCTAGTCACCAAATTCAACAAAAAAATTAAAGAACAAATACAGTCAGTGAACGCAGTACATAGACACCTACAAACAACACTACAACAAAACACTACACAAACAGGCACAAACAGTGACAGAAAAATAACGACACAAAGAATTCAGGAAAACAAGAAAGAAGATTCAAGATGGTACACAATGACATACAAGCACAAACTCACACATAAAATAACAAACATTTTCAAAAGACAAGGGATAAACATAGCATTCAAAACAGACAATTCAGTACAAAGGCACATTCCAAAAACAACAAAAAACACAGATATCTACGAAAAAGCAGGAATATACCAACTACAGTGCATCACATGTGATGGAAGGTATGTAGGACAAACAAGCAGAATATTTGACACCCGGTACAAAGACATATCAGAGCGTGGAAAAATGGAACGAGCCACTCAACTTCTGCAGGACATTTGAGAGAAAATATTGACAAACCTACTACAGGAAAAAATGATATGAAAATAATTAGAATAAATAATGAAAGATATCTCCTAACATCACAGAAAAATTGTCATATATACAAAACAAAGGCTGAAAAGAAACAACTACTAAATGAAAAAGTGAATATGACTAACAACTCACTGTTTACACTGACTGATCATACAATAGGCAGAAACCCCACGAAATGATTATACATCTGATTCCTCTCATAAGTATATAGAGGAAAATATAATAATAATAATTATTATTATTATTATTGAGACTAAATAAATGAATAAAAAATAGTAATGAAAGTAAAATAAATAATTTTTATTTTATTAAAAAATCTCTCTCCAATACACACACACACACACACACACACACATTCACAAAACAGTTGAATGCAGAAAACTGAGAATGCTGGTAACATTTAGAAAAACAAATGAAACTCTGTAATAAAAAGATGGCAGTTACAGTGATGTGTTACGTAAACAGTGAACTGAAAGTGAACTGTAAGATGTCCACCTGGCTGCCAGATGAGAGAAAGCAATTTGCTTACATGAATGAATTAGAAGTTACCTGTAAGTACCTTTCCATTTCATAAAAAAAAACGTTAAGGAACTGTTTTTAAATCTATAACCTAGATGTGAAACCATAACCTATGTGTAAAAATTGACAAATCATGTAGTGTTTCAGGACACCCACTGAAGATGCCTTGTACAAAAGGTGAAACGGGTCTGGGTGCATTAATAAAAATTAAAATTTCTATGTGCAGCAAGCAAAAAAGGCAATTTATAAATAATATCTGAAGAAAACAGTCAGGTTAATGCAGTATTACTTGGTTTTCGGGAAACATTTGACTCGGTAACATGCCAACATTGATTAGCGAAAGGACTATTATGTGAGGTATGATACTAAATTTGTGACTGGGTTCAGGATTTGTTGGTTGGGAGGATGCAGCACGGTTTGTTGGATGAACGACAGATGCAGGAGTAACTTCAGGTGTGCACCAAGAAAGTACAATGCTGGCTATTAAAATTGCTACACCACGAAGATGACGTGCTACGGACGTAAAATTTAACCGACAGGAAGAAGATCCTGAGATATGCAAATGATCAGCTTTTCAGAGCATTCACACAAGGTTGGCGCCGGTGGCGACACCTACAACGTGCTGACATCATGAAATTTTCCAACCGATTCCTCAAACACTAACAGCAGTTGACCGGCGTTGCCTGGTGAAACGTCTCGGTCACCTCTTGTTCGCACTGACGGTACTTTGAACAGTGGACGTTGCACTTCAGATGTGTTACGACCCGTAACTCTACCCTTGATTCGGTCCCTGCGAAACCCTACATTTCAGCAGGGTAATGCATGGCTGCATATTGCAGGTCCTGTACGGGCCTTTCTGGATACAAAAAATGTTCGACTGCTGCCCTGGCCAGCACATTCTCCAGATCTCTCACCAATTGAAAACGTCAGGTCAATGGCGGCCGAGCAACTGGTTCGTCACAATACGCCGGTCACTACTCTTGATGAACTGTGGTATCGTGTTGAAGTTGCATGGGCAGCTGTACCTGTACACGCCATCCAAGATCTGTTTGACTCAATGCCCAGGCGTATCAAGGCCATTATTACGGCCAGAGTTGGTTGTTCTGGGTACTGATTTCTCAGGATCTATGCACTCAAATTGCGTGAAAATATAATCACATGTCAGTTCTAGTGTAATATATTTGTCCAATGAAAACCCGTTTATCATCTGAATTTCTTCTTGGTGTAGCAATTGTAATGGACAGTAGCGTATATTGACGGGCTTGCCGCAGTGGATACACCGGTTCCCGTGAAATCACCAAAGCTAAGCGCTGTGGGGCGTGGTCGGCACTTGGATGGGTGACCATCCAGGCCGCCATGCGCTGTTGCCATTTTTCGGGGTGCACTCAGCCTCGTGATGCCAAATGAGGAGCTACTGGACCGAATAGTAGCGGCATCGGTAAAGAATACCAACATAACGACCGGGCGAGCGGTGTGCTGACCCCACGCCCCTCCTACCCGCATGCTCCTCTGAGGATGACACGGCGGTCGGAAGGTCACGGTAGGCCACTCGTGGCCTGAAGACGGAGTAGTGTTTATTGGAACCGTTGCTGTATATAGTGGATATCAATGACCTGCTGGTAATTTAATATTAACTTCTGACTTTTTGGACTTGAGGGAGCTCTCTACAATGCGGCATTATCTGAAAAGAAGCTGCGCAAATGTGTAGCCAGATCTTGACCAGACATCAAAGTGATCCAAAGATTAGCAGCTTGGTTCAGGTGAACAGAAATAAACACAAATCGCAGAAAATTAGTATCTTTTGTCTTTCTTTATGTCAGTCAGGCAGTTTTAATTAGTCCACTCATACAAATACCTGATACTAGAAAATTTGTGTGGATATGAAACGGAACGATCACATAGGATGAGACGTAGCTGAAGCGTGCGGGCGGTTTCGGTTTTTGGCAGGATGCTACGATGGAAACAGCTTTCAGAATACTTTTACTTCCCATCTTACACTTCTCGGAGTAGCAGGGGATATTGATTGTATTCAAAGAACTGCACTATGAATTGCGACTAGTTCGTTTCACTCACTGGAGAAAGTCACGAAAATGAAAATTATGTTTTGTAAATAGTTGGAGATATACGTCAGTGCACCAGTGAAAACTAATGTACGAAGTTTCACGAATCGGTATTAGTGAAAAACGTAGAAGATGAGGCTGAACTTCACCCACGAACTTTCGGGGTTTGTATGGGGATGATTTGTAATAATGTGCTCGGGTGAAGTCGACTTCAACAACATTTCCACTGTGTTCAAAGTATTTTATTTTGTTGTTCTCTTGCAGAGCACTACTTTCAAGAACTGCATTGGGCTGTAAATTGAGTTATGTTTTGTTATCATTTCTGTAGTGCCAAGAAGATTATTTTATGCCAGATAAATTCTTTGTAAAATGGAGCCCATTTCTTCTCAACACCCACACCGAATGTATCTCCGCCCAAATCGTACACTAAAATTTTAGTTTCTCGATATGTTAACTGAAACTTTACGACGACACATCCCCCCCTCTCCTCCCCGGTATTCCGTCGTCATTCTCATTTAACTCAACGACGCTATCAACAAGCATTTTACCAACCGAGCTGACGCAGTGGTTAGCGCATTGATCTCTCATTCAGGAGGACAAGGGTTCCAAACGCTCTCTGGTCATCCAGATTTAGGTTTTCCGTAATTTTTCTAAATGGTTCAAGGGAAACGCCAGGATGGTTGCTTTGAAAAGGAGCGGCCGATTTCCTTCCTCGTCTTCCAGAGATCCGAGCTTGTGCTCCGTTTTAAAGACCTCATCGTCGTCGGGACTTTAAACACTAATCTTCCTTCCTTCCTTCACCAACCATTTTCCGCGACCGCATTCCATGTTTCACTGCAACGTAACAAAGCGTACCACTTTCAACTGGATCGTGGCAACAAAGAATCACGTGACGAAGCCAGTTCACGGTACAGCTGGGTCTGTGGTTCGCTTTGTCGAGTAATGCATGTCATGCCAGTTGAGCTATCAGATTTATCTTCTTCTTCTTTTCAGCCTATCTCACTCCACTGCTGGATACAGGGCGCTTCCATGTGTTTCCACTGCTTTCGACTTTGACCCACCTGATGCCATCGTATTCCAGTCACCAGCTTCATGTCATCAGACCATCTCTTTTTGTATCTGCCAATGCCCCTACCATGGTCTTCAACGAACAATTCTAGGGGTCGAGCTGCGGGGATATTATCGAGCTACATGTTCAATTTATTGCCATTTCATCAGCCTGTCTCAGCCCACTTCTGACCTCTTCCATATGTTTACACTGTCTTCGATTTTAATCCACCTAGTGCCATCGTGTTCCACTCACCAGCTTCACGTCATCAAACCATCTCTTTTGGTGTCTTCCAGTGCACATGTGGTAGTCCTATAGTCTTCAGCGAACAGTTGTAACGGTCCACGTGCTGGGATATTGTCGAGCTACTTGTGCAATTTATTGCCACTACAGTCTTAAACTTCTCACATATACATCTACATACATACTCCGCAATCCACCATACGGTGCGTGGCGGAGGGTACCTCGTACCACAACTAGCACCTTCTCTCCCTGTTCCACTCCCAAACAGAACGATGGAAAAATGACTGCCTATATGCCTCTATACGAGCCCTAATCTCTCTTATCTTAACTTTGTGGTCTTTCCGCGAAATGTAAGTTGGCGGCAGTAAAATTGTACTGCAGTCAGCCTCAAATACTGGTTCTCTGAATTTCCTCAGTAGCGATTCACGAAAAGAACGCCTCCTTTCCTCTAGAGACTGCCACCCGAGTTTCTGAAGCATTTCCGTAACACTCGCGTGATGATCGAACCTACCAGTAACAAATCTAGCAACCCGCCTCTGAATTGCTTCTATGTCCTCCCTCAATACGACCTGATAGGGATCCCAAACGCTCGAGCAGTACTCAAGAATAGGTCGTATTAGTGTTTCCTGGAGCGAAGACGAAATAAAATTTTCAAACGCAACACCTTGAATATACATCAAACAATAATTGTTTTCTTTGCAGTCCTCAAATCGTCCAATTTAACAAAGCGTCTAAGAAAATTACAGACACCAAGGAAACTACGAACATCACGTTTTGTGGTAGGAACAGCATAATTACGAATAGCGTCTAGTTTCTGTGGATCAGGAAGAATACCTTCTGTAGAAATAATATGACCCAGAAATTTCACCTGAGAACGACCAAATTCAGATTTTTCTAAGTTCACTGTAATGCCAACTCTTGCAAAATACGTAATAATGAATCCAAAATTTTGTTGTGCTCACTCCAAGAACGTTTAGCAATAAGAATATCGTCAACATATGAAGTAATATTGTCACGAAGATAAACAGGTAAAATTTCGTTTAAATTACGAATGAATGCTGCAGAAAATAAAGTAAGTCCAAACGGCAATTTCCGAAATCACTTTTGGGTAAAATAGTCATATCCGGTTATTCTTTACCGACTCTCTAGATAGATTGATAGTTGAAGAGTTGTTCTGATAGATACAAAGAATAGTAAAAGAGTAGGCAGCAGTGCAGAAAACTAAAAGGGAAACAGCACTACTACAGCTCGGGGCCCTGTGCACGCTACGGCACATATTCACTTAGTGTAGTGAATCCCCTGAGGACTTAAATAACCGCACATAAATTCCAGTTTGTGACTTATTGGCCAATTTGGTGGAAGTGCGTACGTAAATTGATGTAACCATGCACATGGATGTATGTCATTCTTAGAATTGCGAAAGATCTTAAATTTCCGAACATTTAAAAAGTGTTTATGGTCAAAGTTTTCGCCTCGTGGCGACAAAGACCTACCGCGTCTGTCCCAGTCCGAATGTCGATTATTGTCAAGTTCGCGCGCCTGGCGCTCTCTTCTTGCATCTCGTAAATGAAATAAATTATTTTCTTCAAAGCCCTCTGCTATCTGTGATTCTAAATTTCTTCTGCTTTCTCTTCCTACGATTTCGCTTTCAATTTGTTTGACTTGCTTTCATAACGCCTCAAATTCCCTTTTAACGCGTTCATTAAATTTTCCCTGATTTTCAACATGTTTATTTATGTTCTGGTACTCTTCGGTTTCTGCAAATTGCAATGGAGCTGTATCATCTGAATCTCTGTCCCCATTTAAACTAAGACTTGTCAATTTATCTGAAATCTCCTCAACTCTTTCCGATAAGTCACCTATTTGTTCTTTCTGTTTATTTACGTCTTCCGTACGTGTCGCGACTCGGGTTTCAGTATTAACACATTTAGTAGTTAACTGTTCATATTGTTGTGTTAGGTTATTTATTCTGTCATTTGGTACGGATTCCTCGATTCTTTCAAATATTTCTTCCTTATCGTGTGCACGTTGTAAATTCAACTCTGAAAATTTTTGTACTATCACGCGATCTCTTTCTTCCTGTTCTCTATCCTGTTCTTTTTGTCTAATTTCTATTGCAATTAATCTATTATTGTGAGAATTCAAAATCGGTTGTACTTCTTCTCTAATTTCTTTCTTTAATTCATCTTTCATCTTCTTGAAACATGTCCCTATTCGTAAGTCTAACCATGTTTCCATTGTTTCCATCTCTGTTTTAATTGTTCCTACTTGTGAGTCTAGCCGTGTTGCCACTGTTTTTAATTCAGATCCTAACTGTGATCCCAGTGAGTCTAACCGTGTTTCCATTGTTCCCATACCAGTTTCTAACCGTGTTGCCAAAGTTCCCATCTGTGATCCCAAATTTAATATAGCACCCATCAACTGCTCCATATTAACTGGTTCAAAATTCTTTTCTCCCCTAACATTTCCCATAAAACTAACTTCCTTCGTCATAGCCGTAAAGCTATCTGTGTTCGATACTATTTCAGAATCTTCTATCGTTTATCTCGTATTCTGTGAATTTTTTGATTGAGAAAAATTTTGAACTGGTTCCGGACTATTTTTCCGACTAACTAAATTGTTTTCTACTTCATTATTCATCATACTGTTCTCTTATGCTGGCGAGTTCGCCATGTTAACAATTTCGTCATTCTCACTATCCATCATTTTTGCCTTTTTCATCGATCGCGTAATCATTTACAAAACATATACAAGACATCAAAAATTAAATTCTGCAAAAATACCTTTAGAAGAAAGACAAGACAACTACAAATGTTCAATTACCAAATCTACACATGCAATATAGACTACAATTACTAAACTACGAATTACTACAACAATACTAATGTCTGCTATTTTTACTATCAAAAGAATTCCAAGGGACGATCCGAAGCAGCGGTCGCTACGTGCATGGGGGCTTAATTATTTATAATGCAAATAATTTTTTATTTTTAGTAGCTGTATGTCCGGCTACGAAGTCTCGTAACTGGTTGGCCCTGACTAATATTAGTACGCAATCTCACTGCATAGAATAACAACAAAGAATGAAAGGAAATTTCCGTTAACACAATTAATTAATTAAGTCCCCAGCAACTATGAAATCTACGAAACAACAACTACGAACAACAAGGCACAAGTGTAACTGTTCTGTGTGTGGAAGTGTGATTCAACGTACACATCTGGCACGGTTCTTCCTCAATAAGACAAGTTATTTTAAATACCATTTACACTGAATTAATTAAATAAAACTGAAATACTATAATTGCACATAGAAACCCGAATTATAGTCTAATACATGAACACAAGCCAGATGCTTTGTTGACTGAACCTGTGACCAAGAGGCATTGTTAGTTAGGAAATTTAAAAAAGAATTTAAAAAATGTTTTTTACCTTCATATATATTGACTAAAAATACACTCTGATCATTACAACATCTCCATTCGAACAACATCTGCTGTCTAGCCCATCGAAACAACTGCACACGACATGGCCTCAAATAGTACAGCTATCAACATCCTCTCAGCAAAGCACTAACCACCACAACTTCTGAACAAGCACTGCCAGTGGAGGCGGCGGAATAAAACTCTTTGGCGCAATCTCTGGCGCTGTGCCTCAGTGTAGCCACCTTTTAACAGTTCTTCGTCATCCACCTTACAGCTCTGATCTCGCACTTTTCGACTTCCATCTATTTCGGCCAATGAAGGATGCACTCTGGGGCAAGCAGTACATGGGTGTTGTGGAGGTACTGATGCAGCAAGACGCTGGCTCCTACGTCGACCAGTAGAGTGGTACCATGCGGGCATACAGGCCCCAGTAAGATGGCGTAAGGCCGTTGCATTAAACGGCGACTGTGTTGAAAAATAGAGATTTGTAGCCAAAAGAGTGGGTAATAATGTGGTATATTGGAATTCTGAACAAAACCGACCTGCTTTCAGGAAAAAAGTGTCGCATTACGTATTGAACTCCCTTCGTATTTGTATTCAGCCCATATAATCGTTTCCCAGTGAATTTCGAACACGTCTCGAGCGAGTACTGCTACCTGTGAATGAGAAATGAGCGGTATTCGCTGAACAGACAGACCTCAGCTGTGTGGGAGGAACAAACGCAGTGCGGGACACTGTCCCGCTGCCACCCCCACTCGCTAAACACTTGGCGTGTGGGCGGTCACTGCTCGCGAGGCAGTAGAGCGAGCGAGTGTTCGCTGGTGACCGGCCGTTCTGTGAGACTCGGGACGGCGCGGCGATAAGATTACCTGCGGAGAACAACGACGCCGGCGGCGGAACAAACACCGGCAAACGATAAGGCGGCAGGAAGCAAAGGCAGCGCGAATACGGAGCGCGTGTGGGCGGTCGGCGCGCGCGTGGGAAGGCTTGGTGCACTGTGTTACGGGCCTGTTACAGGTTTCTCGGTCTCTATGAGCCGTCTCTGTTAACATTCACACAGGGCTCCTCAAACTCGAGGACAAAAACACAAGTAGGGATGACTCGAGACGTTTCTTATAGAATAAATTGTAGATGAGTACATCTACATCACAAAAGGCCGGCCTATGTGGCCGAGCGGTTCTAGGCGCTTCAGTCTGGAACCGCTACGGTCACAGGTTCGAATCCTGCCTCGGGCATGGATGTGTGTGATGTCCTTCGGTTGGTTAGGTTTACGTAGTTCTAAGTTCTAGGAGACTGATGACCTCAGATGTTAAGTCCCATAGTGCTCAGAGCCATTTGAATCATTTGATCACAAAATTAAACTAGGGGAAAACAATCAGAATGTAGAAATTATTCGCAGAATAGCACTGAGCTGGGCAGCATTCGAGAAACTAAGATTTATCCTGACAAACAATGATATCCCTAATAACCTGAAGGCTAAGGTCTGTAATGTGTGCATACTACAACCTACAGCATGGAAACTATGACTCTAAGGCACGTCCTTGTTAGCTAAAGCACTTGCAACAAGCCATGGAACGACATATGCTAGGAGTCAGCATTGGCGGTAGGATTCGATCAGAGGTCATCAGGAGGAGAACAAAGGTAACAGACTTTCTAGAGATGCATTACAGGTGGTACAGAAAAGCCGTCGTGTGGATTACTTCTGAACACACAATCCGAAACTGTCTTGAGCAGCTAAATCGACAGCCAACGCGTAATGGAAATATTTTAGATCTGGTAGCCACGAACAGACCAGACCTCTTCGACGGTGTCAGTGTTGAGACAGGGATCAGTGATCATGGTGTTGTCATTACGACTATGGTTACGAAAGTAAAAAAGTCAGTCAAGAAGGCTAGGAGAGTATTCTTCCTAGAAAGAGCAGATAAGCAGTTGTTAGCATCCCACTTAGTAAATGAATCGACTTCATTTACTTCCGGTACGATGGACGTGGAAGAATTATGGGCAAATTTTAAACACATTGTAAATCACGCATTGGACAAGTATGTGCCAAAAAGTTTCCGGACGGAAAAGACCCACCGTGGTTTAACAGCGCAATTCGGAGAATGCTCAGGAAGCAAAGACAGTTGCACTCGCGGTACAAGAAAGATCGGGAGAATGAGGGCAGGCAAAAGTTAGTAGAGATTCGTGCTGCTCTAAAAAGAGTGATGCACGAAGCATTCAACCACTACCACCGTCATACCTTAGCAAAAGATCTTGCTGAAAACCCAAGGATCAGTCTGGCCTGACAACGGAAGACAGCAAAACGAAAGCTAAAATTTTAAATTTAGCATTTGAGAAATCTTTCACGCAAGAGGACAGTACAAACATACCACCCTTTGAGTCTCGTACAGATTCCCGTATGGAAGACATAGTGATAGACATTCATGGGGTTGTGAAGCAGCTGAATGGGTTGAAAATAAATTAATCGCCAGGTCCTGATGGGATTCCAGTTCGGTTTTACAGAGAGTACTCTACTGCATTGGCTCCTTACTTAGCTTGCATTTATCGCGAATCTCTTGCCCAACGTACAGTCCCGAGCAACTGGAAAAATGCGCAGGCGACGCCTGTATATAAGAAGGGTGCAAGGACGGATCCTCAAAATTGCAGACCAATATCCTTAACATCGGTTTGTTGCAGGATTCTCGAACATATTCTCAGTTCGAATTTCCTTGAGACAGAGAAGTTGCTGTCCATGCATCAGCACGGCTTTAGAAAGCATCGCTCCTGCGAAACGCAACTCGCCCTTTTTTCACATGATATCCTGCGAACCATAGATGAAGGGTATCAGACGGATGCTATATTCCTTGACTTTCGGAAAGCGTTTGACTCGGTGCCCCACTGCAGACTCCTAACTAAGGTACGAGCATATGGGATTGGTTCCCAAGTATGTGAGTGGCTCGAAGACTTCTTAAATAATAGAACCCAGTACGTTGTCCTCGATGGTGAGTATTCATCGGAGGTGAGGGTATCATCTGGAGCGCCCCAGGGAAGTGTGGTAAGTCCGCTGTTGTTTTCTATCTACATAAATGATCTTTTGGATAGGGTGGATAGCAATGTGCGGCTGTTTGCTGATGATGCTGTGGTGTACGAGAAGGTGTCGTCGTTGAGTGACTGTAGGAGGATACAAGATGACTTGGACAGGATTTGTGATTGGTGTAAAGAATGGCAGCTAACTCTAAATATAGATAAATGTAAATTAATGCAGATGAATAGGAAAAAGAATCCTGTGATGTTTGAAAACTCCATTAGTAGTGTAGCGCTTGACACAGTCACGTCGATTAAATATTTGGGCTTAACACTGCAGAGCGATATGAAGTGGGACAAGCATTTAATGGCAGTTGTGGGGAAGGCGGATAGTCGTCTTCGGTTCATTGGTGGAATTTTGGGAAGATGTGGTTCATCTGTAAACACTGCACCTGTTCAATATTGCTGGGTGCCACTGATGGAACTGGTTCTACTGAAATAAGGTCACTTTATTGTGTCTGCACCTGCTCGCCATTTCTGGGTGCCACTGTTGGAGCTGTTTAAATACTGCTGATGAAATGTTATGAGACTGCTATTTGCAACTGTTGACCATTGCTGGGTGCTACTGTTGGAACTGTCAACTACTCTGAGGAGTGCTACTTGTTTATTGAACTACTGACAAGATTTTATGTGAATATTTGTATAAACTGATTTTTTGTGTATTTACTGTTTATGAAATGCTATGAGACTCTTATCTGCACCTATTTGTCATTGCTGGTGCCATCGATTGGATGATACTTGTGTAAACTATTAAGTAAAATCACATGTATGCAAGCATTTGTATTCCTTACTGTATTTTATATATTAGGTTATTGAAGGGTCAGTGCAAAGCCAAAATTTATCTAGTTATGTGATATTTACTTATTAATATTATCTTTTATTTTTGTCTGTATTTTTTTGACGAATTTGGTGGTATTTTCACCACCAATGCTGGCAAAAATACCATCAAATTCTAGCCCGTGGAGGAGGGGCATATGAAAGGTGGCTACACTGAGTCACAGCGCCAGAGATTGTGCCAAAGAGTTTTATTCCGCCGCCTCCACTGGCAGTGCTTGTTCAGAAGTTGTGGTGATTAGTGCTTTGCTGAGAGGATGTTGATAGCTGTACTATTTGAGGCCATGTCATGTGCAGTTGTTTTGATGGGCTAGACAGCAGATGTTGTTCGAATGGAGATGTTGTAATGATCAGAGTGTATTTTTAGTCAATATATATGAAGGTAAAAAACATTTTTTACTATTATTTTTTTAATTTCCTAACAATGCCTCTTGGTCACAGGTTCAGTCAACAAAGCATCTGGCTTTTGTTCATGTATTAGACTATAATTCGTGTTTCTATGTGCAATTACAGTATTTCAGTTTTATTTAATTAATTCAGTGTAAATGGTATTTAAAATAACTTGTCTTATTGAGGAAGAACCGTGCCAGATGTGTACGTTGAATCACACTTCCACACACAGAACAGTTACACTTGTGCCTTGTTGTTCGTAGTTGTTGTTTCGCAGCTTTCATAGTTGCTGGGGACTTATTTAATTAATTGTGTTAACGGAAATTTCCTTTCATTCTTTGTTGTTATTCTATGCAATCAGATTGCGTACTAATACCAGTCAGGGCCAACCAGTTACGAGACTTCGTAGCCAGACATACAGCTACTAAAAATAAAAAAATTATTTGCATTATAAATAATTAAGCCCCCATGCACTGTTCAATGAAGTTTTGTCAGCTCCTCTCGAGTGTGCAGACTTGTGTGAGTCCTTGCGTTCTCATGGAGAAAGTGAAGTTCTTTTGCATTTTTTTGGCGATGAACACACTGAAGTTTCTGCAGTTTTCTCCGGGTAGCACAGCGTACTTGAGAGTTGATCGTTGCACCATTGTGAGGTGGCATGCCTTTACAATGCACACAGTGACTTGCCCCCTCTCATATTTTTATCTTGCTCTGAGTAATTCGGTTTGGGGAAGTATAGCCGAGTATGGTCATTACAAGGCTAGTATTAAGAACGCAGAAGATATGAATCTTTCCCTCTCTAATTACAAGCGGTGAAAAGTTGCTATTTCTTCCAACGTAGCGTCTCTCTTCACCCGGGTGGTCCGGTGACAAGCAGGTTCTGCTGATGTTGAAAGGGTTATGCCGACGGGTGTCAGGGAGCTGAGTGGATGCAGGTCCAGATGCCGACATTGTCATAAGAGCGAGGGTGACACGCCCACAGGTGCCTGAAGGAGCGGCTGGGGTTAGAGATTCTGTTACTTCGGAGAAACTTAGTGAAAACGCTTTCTGACAGGCTACGAGCGAGGCGCGGAAATGACTTGTGTTTCCAGGCAGTCTTGGCGGCCAAATTCCCGCGTTTTCTGCCAAATCATAACTGTGATTGGCTTGATCAGTGGATAGCTCCATAATGTAGCAAAATTGGCGCCAAGTATCTCTATTGGTGAAGTAGTAGTGCTTTGGCAATAGAGTGGAATTTTCTGCCGGTTTTCAAGTTACTGATTGGCACGTTAAATTACGCCCACTGTGGTTGAGGTGATAATGTTCTGTGTTCGGTTTGTACGGGTGCTCTTGGGAGAGTCGAGTCTCGCCTTTCGGTCGGAATAGGTTACAACACTGAGCTCTCGCTGCTCTGGACAACCTGCCTTCTGTTGGCTGTCTAATATACTTTCATCTGATTGTAACTGTTTGACGAAGGTGCGGAAGTTTCGATTTCAACGTAACTTTCCGAGTACAGTTGGCAATTGAGCGTTCTGCATACAAGCGGCCTATGTTGTCCGTCTTGAACAGTTTTGGCTGAAGTTGACTGTATCGGAGTTACTGTGTGACTTTGCTTGTTAAAATCAGTCACTGTACCGTCAGTGATTGTGTGGTGAGCTTTCTTGGTCTCACTCAAGGTGCATTTGTATTGCTAGGAAGTCTTTAGTGTGGAAGAACCAGACATGGATAATTTGTTTCGGGCTATACTCGCGACATTATCATCACCACGACAGGACGTCGAAGCAACCAGCCATCACCTCCGGTACGCCAGATCGTGTCCTTGCAGTTAATAAGACAGCTTGGTAATGTATGTCTGCAGCACCGGAAGTTTAGTGAGTTTTGCTATGTGATAATCAGAACTCAGCAGAGCGCGCCTGTTCCCGTCTTTTCTAACGTGGTTCTGTCTTGGGTGTTCATTGCCTGTGTTCTCACTACTGTAGCAGCAATTAAGGTTGGTTTGGCTGAGTGTTCCTCTTAAGATTTGAGTTGCAAAGAATTGGTTCCCCATACCACTTGGTCATAAATGTCACAAGCTAGTTTATGGACAACTTCACAATCACAGCATTTATATGAGTATCCAATTTGACGTATTGTGAATGTTTCATGCGTTTTGTTTATTATTTTGAGTATAGTCATAATAAATCAAATTGTTATTTTGTACAGAACTTTCATTCGGTAGATCGGTAGAGCAACCCTCTCAGTTCTCACTATGTTAATGAAACTTCCCTTTATCAAATTAATTTCTATCAAATTGAATTATTGCAGGTGCCAAACTCTTTTGTACTCCACTTGCAGGGTCGATTACAGTCAGTTCGCGTTTCTTCTTAATCCATGTGCAACAGCAAAAGTCGGAGTTAAAAAAGGGGGGGGGGGGGCTTAGACCATCATTTTCATATGAAGAGTCTAGAAGAATTTAGTGCTAAATACACTGCTTGCCCCGGCCCCTCACACTATTACGGAGGACATCAAACAGAATAACCCCTTCAGAGAAAACCGAAGGTGGGGCTTTGACTCTTTTTTTTTTTTTTTCTCTTTTCTCCGGAGAAGAGGTGGTGTGGCGCCAGTCCATGGATTGCCGTTTTATTTCTACTTCGAAGTGATGAATCCATGTTTCATCAGCCTCTTAACGCGCAAGCAATTCCTCACAGATGATCCTTCATTGCACTTTAAGGTCTTCCATTACGTCGCGAGGAACCAAGTTAGATCATATCTTTGATCACCACAACTGGTGGACGAGTGTGACAGCACTGCCAACAGAGATGTCCAGTTGAGCAGCGAGGTGTTTGATTGTGATCTGTTGCTCATCTCGAAGAAGAGTGTCCACACGTTCCAACACCGCAGGAGTCACAGCTGTGGGTGGGCGGTTGGCACGCGGGAGATCGGACAGGTTTACGTGACCTTGTTGCGATGGTGACAGACGCCTCACTCAACGACTCCCCGTGCTTTTGTTCACAGCTAGGTCTCCGTAGACAAGCGCCTTTGAATATGTGCGATGCTCTGGTCACCGCCAAAACAAACTCAGTTACAGCTCTGTTCTCGGAACACACATCCGTTGCAGACTATTTTCAAGGCTGAATATAGCGCCGTCACCTATCTGAAGTTCATGAAACTACAGGTGCTAAAGCAGGAATATTCCACGATGTCCCACAATAAATTCCACATTTCTTCAACAGAAACTGACCGAGAAAAACAAATACCTTGACTTCTGTCACAGAGCTGGCTAGAGCAGAAACTCTGAGAAGTGTTCCACTGTACAACACTGCACTCTACATAAGCAATCGGAATCCGACGCCAATGAGGGAAGGGTCTGATACAGAGCTCGATGTACACTGAGGAGCCAAAGAAACTGGTACATCTGCCTAATATAATATCTTGTAGGGTCCCACGAGCACAAAGAAGAGCCGCAACACGACGCGGCATGGGCTCGACTAATGTCTGAATTAGTGCTGCAGGGAACTGACACCAGGAATCCTGCAGGGCTGTCCATATATCCGTAATTATATGACGAGGTGCACATTTCTTCTGAACAGCACGTTGCAAGGCATTCCAGATATGCTCAGTAATGTTCTGGGGAGTTTGGTGGCCAGCAGAAGAGTTTAAACTCAGAAGAGTGTTCCTGGAGCCACTCGGTAGCAATTCTTGACGTATGGTGTGTTTGCATTGTCCTGCTGGAATTTCCCAAGTCCTTCGGAATGCACAGTGAAAATGAATGGATGCAGGTGATCTGAAACGATGCTTACGTACGTGTCACCTCTCGGAGTCGTTTCTAGAGGTGTCAGGGGTCCTGATAGTATTTGAAACGAGACTGGTACGATCAGGCAACATGTTTCCAGTCATTAACAGTCCAATGTCGGTGTTGACGGGCTCAGGCGAGGTGTAAAGCTTTGTGTCGTGCAGACATCAAAGGTACACGTCTGGGCCTTCGACTACGAAAGCCAGTATCGATGATGTTTCGTTGAATGGTTCGGACGCTGACACTTGTTGATGGCCCAGCACTGAAATCTTCGGCAATTTTCGTAAGGGTTGCACTTCACTCACGCTGGACGATTCTCTTCAGTCGTTGTTGATCCCGTTCTTGCAGGATCTTTTCCTGGCCGCAGCGATATCGGAGATTCGAGGTTTTGCCGGATTCCTGATATTCAGGGTACACTCCCCCATTCATCGCTACCTCGGAGATGCTGTGTCCCGTCACTCGTGCTCCGACTGTAGCCCCACATTCAAACTCATTTAAATCTTGATAACCTGCTATTGTAGAAGCAGTAACCGATCAAACAATTGCGCCAGACTCTTGTTGTCTTACACAAGGGTTGCCGACCGCAGCGCCATATTCTGCCTGTTTACATATCTCTGTATTCGAATACGCCAGTTTCTTTGGCGCTTCAGTGCATTTCACAGAGCATATTAGGCGGAGCGGATCAAATTGCTCTTGACCACTTGTAGAGGCGCCTCGCAACGGAAGTTGTTCTTCGGTAAATGTTAGAGGAGAGGAAATGAAGCGGCACGGGGGGCGGAATCAGTGGTCGTGATACGCACAGTGAGCAGCGAGAGAGGGGCGGTCCTCGCGGAATGTGGCCAGAGAATGGCGCCGCTTCTTTGGGGATCGGTTCACGCGCCGCTGGCCACGGCACACAGGAAGCGGCGGGCGCCCCAGCCTCCCCTCCCCTGGACAGACACTTCTTGCGGAACAGCCGACCGCGCTCGGCCGCTCCCACACAACGCCTCGCCGCCGGCCTCCTCCGCGCTGCGGGCCTTTGTGCATAGCGACCAGACGGCAGCGGGCGTGTGCCCTGGAACTGGGTTACCAGAGGACATCGCACCAGAATATCTCGTTCCTAGCTGCGGCCGGAAAAGCAGCAGTCAGCATTAAGGGTGCAATGGGAATTCCACTGGCAAACGCAAGGGAGTGATTATATTTGTCGAAATATATTATTCCGCAAAGCTTTTCACGTGCTAACAAGGGAACCCCCCCCCCCCCCCCCCATCGCACCCCCCTCAAATTTAGTTATAAGTTGGCACAGTGGATAGGCCATGAAAAACTGAACACAGATAAATCGAGAAAACAGGAAGAAGTTGTGTGGAACTATGAAACAAATAAGCAAAATATACAAACTGAGTAGTCCATGGGAAAGATAGGCAACATCAAGGATGGTATGAGCTCAGGAGCGCCGTGGTCCCGTGGTTAGCGTAAGCAGCTGGGGAACGAGAGGTCCTTGGTTAAAGTCTTCCCTCGAGTGAAAAGTTTACTTTTTTATTTCCGCAAAGTTATGATCTGTCCGTTCGTTCATTGACGTCTCTGTTCACTGTAATAAGTTTAGTGTCTGTGTTTTGCGACCGCACCGCAAAACCGTGCAGTCCCTCTATCCAGCTTGCCATATAACCTTCTATTCAACACTCTCAGCAAGACTTCAGCTGCATGAAAAAATAGACTGATGGTTCGGTGCTCTTTACATTTGCTCTTCCTTAGCTTAGTTAGGTTTAAGTAGTTCTAAGTTCTAGGGGACTGACGACCTCAGATGTTAAGTCCCATAGTGCTCGGAGCCATTTGAACCATTTTGTACTAAGTACTCTGTGAGAAAGAATAAAATGTAGGACCCACGTTGCCGTAGGCATCCAAGTCGCGGACAGAAAGTTGGACGTTACGTGGCCTGAGGTCAGCGTTACTGTAGTGCCAAATGGGGCTGGCACTAACACACGGCAGCTAACGGTGTGTGTGTGTGTGTGTGTGTGTGTGTGTGTGTGTGTGTGTGCGTGTTTGCGTTATGCAGTGCACTGTGTTGGCGGTCTTGAGAATAACATCATCGCCCAGGGACAGCATTTGGAAGATGTCACATGGAAAAGCATCACAGGGAAACCGGAAGAAGGACGATGTGCCCAAGAGTTTGGTTTTAGCATTGCGTCCCGAGCTTAGGGAGCGTTCCGAAAAACAAGCGCTACAGCCCGAGGGGCAGGAGATGGCCGCACACGGTCAGCTACAGCAGCAGATGAATGCTACGTGGTTCAGCAGGCACGAACAAACTCACGTCAAACACATCTAAAAAGATTGTAAGTCACGCAATCTCACTCTCCTCAGTGGTAGGGCGACTGCATAGGCGTGGTCTCTTTGCCGACGACCAGCTCGTTGCGTCCCGTTGACACATCCACATCGGCGGCAATGTTTGCAGTGGTGCCAAGAGTGTAGGGTCTGAACCAACGAGGAGTTAGGTCGCGTGCCGTTCGCGGATGAGGGGAAATTCAGTCTACACTACTGGCCATTAAAATTGCTACACCACGAAGATGACGTGCTACAGACGCGAAATTTAACCGACAGGAAGAAGATGCTGTGATATGCAAATGATTAGCTTCTCAGAGCATTCGCACAAGGTTGGCGCCGGTGGCGACACCTACAACGTGTTGACATGAGGATAGTTTCCAACCGATTTCTCATACACAAACAGCAGTTGACCGGCGTTGCCTGGTGAAACGTTGTTGTGATCCCTCGTGTAAGAGGGAGAATTACATATCATCACGTTTCCGACTTTGATAAAGGTCGGATTGTGGCCTATCGCGATTGCGGTTGATCGTATCGCGTCAATGCTGCTCGCGTTGGTCGACATCCAATGACTGTTAGCAGAAAATGGAATCGGTGGCTTCAGGATGGTAATACGGAATGCCTTGCTGGATCCCAGCGGCCTCGTATCACTAGCAGTCGAGATGACAGGCATCTTATCCGCATGGATGTAACGGATCGTGCAGCCACGTCTCGATTCCTGACTCAACAGATGGGGACGTTTGCAAGACAACAACCATCTGCACGAACAGTTCGACGTTTGCAGCAGCATGGACTATCAGCTCGGAGACCATGGCTGCGGTTACCCTTGACGCTGCATCACAGGCAGGAGCGCCTGCGATGGTGTACTCAACGACGAACCTGGGTGCACGAATGGGAAAACGTCATTTTTTCCGATGAATCCAGGTTCTGTTTACAGGATCATGATGGTCGCATCCGTGTTTGGCGACATCGTGGTGAACGCACTTTGGAAGCGTGTATTCGTCATCGCCGTACTGGCGTATCAACCGGCGCGATAGTATGGGCTGCCATTGGTTACACGTCTCGGTTACCTTTTGTTCGCATTGACGGCACTTTGAACACTGGACGTTACATTTCAGATGTGTTACGACCCGTGGCTCTACCCTTCATTCGATCCCTGCGAAACCCTACATTTCAGCAGGATAATGTACGACCGCATGTTGCAGGTCCTGTACGAGCCTTTCTGGATACAGAAAATGTTCGACTGCTGCCCTGGTCAGCACATTCTCCAGATCTCTCACCAACTGAAAATGTCTGGTCAATGGTGGCTCGTCACAACACGAGGGTCACTACTCCTGATGAACTGTGGTATCGTGTTGAAATGCATGGGCATCTGTACCTGTACACGCCATCCAAGCTCTGTTTGACTCTATGCCCAAGCGCATCAAGGCCGTTATTACGGCCAGAGGTGGTTGTTCTGGGTACTGATTTCTCAGGATCTATGCACCCAAATTGCGTGAAAATATAATCAAATTTCAGTTCTAGTAAAATATGTTTGTCCAATGAAAACCCGTTTATCATCTGCATTTCTTCTTGGTGTAGCAATGGCCAGTAGTGTAAATAGTTATTCCGGACGCACTCTCATGTAGCGGCAGGCAGGAACAAGTAATACTCAGAAAGATTGTCGAACATGATGTTTTCGGTGGTCCAGCTGTTATGGTGCATGGATATATTGACCTTCAAATCTTTGAGCATGGTATCCTCACCAGTCAGTGTTCGTGTGACACTGTGCTCCTTCCTTGTCTGCATCTTTTCAGTGCTGCTCTCGGCAGTGACTTCATTTTTGGCGGATGACAGAGCGTCATGGAATCAGACTGCGCAAAGGGAGGACCTCTTGGAAAGAGAGTATATTCAGTGAATGGATTGGTCTGCTCGTTTCCCCTACTTCAGTCTCATCGAGCATGTGTGTAATGTTTGGGAGATAGAGAGTGCCATGTAAAAATGTCTCAACGACCATCCAGCAATTGTGGACCGTGCTGAGGAATGGAACAACCTACCGCAAGAAGTCAATACTAACATTGTGGCCGTCATAAAATTACGTACTGCCGTTATTGGCGATGGCACACTCTATTAAGAACCATGCCTTTTACAGTGTCCAGGGGACCATCATAAATAGCGCTGACTTCAGTATAATTATTGTCTTTCAATTAAAGAGTCATTTCTTTTCCCCTCTTGCGTATTCCTTTGTGTTACCTCCTGTACTACACTGTAGCAGTTCTTTACTTGTTTCTGATTAGGTGATTGAGGAATAAATGGGAGTCGATATGGAAGACACAAGGGATCTGGCATCGGAGTCAGAATTTCACAGAACTTTGGAAGATTTACGTTCAAAGAAGGCGTAGGTAACATTCCTTCGGTGTTTTTTTATAAAAATCGCTGGGAGAAGTGGTGACCAAACGATTGTTTAAGTTTGTTGACGGAATCAGACCTCGAAACTTGTCTGTCACAATGACAACTTCAAAATTATTCGTTCTTCTGCGTGTTGTGGATCGCAGGCATCCTGCAGAGATATTCTGTATCAGGCGATCGGTTACTGAAGGTGTCACGCTCTTTGACTACCTGATAAGGGATGTCGTAAGCGAAATACTATATCCAGCTGAAGCAGTAGCCAGTGTGAAGTCAGCGTTTGCACGTGGTCTCGACCTTCTTGCCCGTTCGAACCACAGAAAGCAGTCTAGTCATTTCCCGTCGGCATTTCCGGGTAATCTGCTGCGAGATGTCTTGGCTGTTGCTTTCACACCTCTGTTACAGACGATAGTCATTCTCACGCAACGAGCTACAGAAAATACGGTGAGACAGCGGCTCGCATCGCGCAGCTTGGCGTAACATTTGCTTGCAGCATCTACAGACCTTTACTTTTTGTCAGACGTAGCGTTCGTTTTCAGTGAAGTGATTAGCTTTCGATCCAAGTGATACAGAACCACGGCTTCATTAATTCATCCAAACAACAGGTTTGATTAATATTTCTCATTCCCTTTTATTTGAATGTTTCCAACGTTATCGTTGTATCTAGAACATTTTCTTATTCAATTCATTCTTATGCTGCAGTCCGGAAGCCCAAGTGTTTCACGTATGGACAATCGTGTTCTTTCCTGTATCAATGATTATGTTTTCAGAGGAAATGATTACTGGTTGAATTGAACTTCTGTGACTTATTCACAGTCTTGAACCACTCACGAACTCATGTTTAAAGATTCTATTGCTTACGGGGTATTGTGTGCATTTTGAAATCCGCATTTAACGCAAAGCGTGAATATTTATGCGTCTCTGTCTTCAACAGGAATTTTAGTCAAAGTGAGGCACAATGTAATCAATATAAACTGTTCTAAGAACCGCTATTAGCGGGAGGCCTTTGATAGTATGTACATTCTTTTTAGATTAGCAGATATGTGACGGCATGGTTATTCCATTATTGCTGGCTGTTTCTCATTTCATGTTCGGCATGATTGCTATGCAGCTTTATGTTTCAGTTTTCAGGTAGATAGGAGTTAAGTTGTCAGACTGAGCCACACAACTCACTTTCAAGGAAGGTTATCTTACACATTCACTATATCATTTTGAAGAACTCGTGGATGTGATCATGAAATATAATTACACATTCATTCTTGCCCTCAATTCTTTTCGTTGCATTAACTTCCCTTGAAAATGTTTCATAAATTATTGTCAGATTGCGTTATAAATCTCTTAAATCTCTTTCTGGGTGTAAACGTTCTACAGAAAGGGGCGTTTATTGAAGGCATTCTGTTCTGAAGACATGTTTTCATGTACTTAGATAAAACGAGTGTGGGGGAACTAACTGGCAAATTTCGGAAGAAAATCATCCACACATTTCCGAGGATACAGGTACAGATAAGTGCGACAATTGTCCCACAAACAGCTCAACAGCTCATGCGTCCAAGTCGCTGACAAGAATAATATACAAAAGAAAGAGAAAGAAAATTAAGGATCTGTTAGATAACGATCAGCTTGCCTTTAGGAAAGTTAGAGGCACCCAGCGGCAATACCGACGTTTTCACTTGATAATGAAAGCAACAGAGTTTCACACGACCCGACGACGCAGAAAAAGCGCTCGAGAATGTAGAATGGAAAAATGTTTGAGAATTCTCAAGAAAATACGTTTAAGCTACAGGGAAAGACGGGTAATAAAAAAATATGTACAACAAGCAAGAGGGACAAGTAAGAACGGAAGACAAAGAACAAAGTTTTCGGATTAGGAACGGTATCAGACAGGAATAAACTTACGATCATCGTTGGGGACCACGTAATAGAAGAAGGAAACCAACATACGCGGATCAAGGAACCAACATACGCGGATCAAGGAAGGATCGTAAAATACAGACAAGCACAGGTAAAGAGGGCATTCTCCGACAAAAGAAGTCTACTGGTATCAAACATCAGGTTTCGTTTGAGAAAGGTATTTCCGAGGCAGTGCGATTGGCGCACAGCATCGTAGAGAAGTGGATAATGGACTTTGAAGGAAACGGAAAAAAGAGAGTCGATGTGATGCTACTGAAAGATGTTTAAAATTAGGTGGACTGATAAGAAATGAGCAGGCTCTTCGAAAAATCGGCGAGGAAAAATCGTGAGAAGATCACTGACAAGCCTAAAGGACCGAATGATAGAACATGGGTTAAGGCATAGAGAAATAGCTTCCATGGTATTTGAGGGATCTGTATAGGAAAAAAGCTGTAGGGGGCGGGGGGCAAAATAAATTGGGACACATACAATAAATGATTGAGGACACTGCTTGAAAATTATACTCGTAGATGAAGAGGTTGGCATAGGAGAGGAATTCCTGGTGGACAGCATCCTGTCATTCAGAAAATATAATTCTTGAAATTTTCCCGGCGTAAAGAGTATTCCGTAAAGTTCAGGATTGCAGACGAATTACGTCGACTTCTTACCACGATATTTCGGCAGACAACCATTCAGCCATCTTCAGGTGAGTGTTTTGCGCTGGAGATTGCTATTTCACGTCGGTAAATTTTATACAAAAAATTGGTGCGGAGACGCATGCACAAAGGCAGCAGCGACATGAGCGAACTCTGTCCAGGTTCGCACACACTTCGAATATTGCTCCATCTGTGACACGCATACGCAAGCGAAATGGTGATACTACATGCGCCCTCTCTGTCGGAATCCATGCTCGCGGAGCTAAAATTCAGATGTTAAAATGAGTAAAAGTAACTGCCGTCAGAGGTGGCATTAGCTATAAAATGTTTTCTATCTGAATAAATTAAAGAAATCACCGGGTCCCACGCCTTATACAGTTGAACGCCGCCATCATGATTAATATCTTCCGCCAAACGTGTTTCCACAGAGTCTTCATTATTAAATCCCAGAAGGATCTAGTCGAGGCCGATTTTAGTGGCAGAATAATCCATTGAATGTCCTGTGGAGATACAATGCTCGGTTGTGACTCACTTACTGGGCTCCGAAGGCGAGTGTGGCAATCGGGTTCAACGCACCTTTCACGCACTGTGCGCGTTGTCTCACCAATGTAGGCCACCCTGGCAAAGTATTCCCTAGATTCCATCCCTTCGCAATCCCTTTGCGAAACCGAGAAGAGCACAAATCTTCGTAGGTGGGCGGAAGATTACTTTGACAATTTGTGATTAATGACAAGTCCTTTCTGACAGAGAGCGTGCATTTAGTATCAGCATACCGCACGCGTCTGCGCACCATAGCTGGAGCAATATTCAGAGACGCCTCGAAACTCGATAGTGGTCGTTCATGTAGCGTCTGTCTTCGCGTATGCATCTCCGCGTCAATTTTTGGTACAAGGTTAGCAATGTGAACAGTGCAAAATACTCACCTGAAGATTGCCTAATGGTTGCCTGCCGAAATTTCGTGGCAAGAAGTCGACGTAATTCGATTGCAATTCCAAAATTACAAGGAATTACCAGATGATTGATAGCTCGAAGAAAAAACCACAAAGAGAACGAGACTTAACAGCTCTTTCACTTTGTGTAGCAAAAGTATTTTTACAAACTTTCGGATGCATCATTCACTTCAGATCAAGGGGATCAATTGATCTAAATGCATACCGGAACGACGTTTCTCGTGTCGACATCCTGGCATAAAGTTTTCTTGGCCTGTTTGCCGTGTCTGATTAAAGTAAAAACTCAAACTTTCGATAGTAACCTCCGTCATACAGTAGTTCTTTATATATCGAGTTCCTACAAAACATTATATCAATTTTATACGAGGAAAATTTTCGTGTTCTTACAACAGTTATTGAATTATATCTATAAGAACTTCTACTATTTGTACTGGAATGTAATAAAAGAAGGTGTAGGCAGAAGGAAGTACTAACCCACGAGAGCCTTATTGCGTTTTATATGTTAGTTAAATTGGAAAACAAGAATATAAACATAATAATATAAAACAACGCATGCAGTAAACAGAGCTTTTGTAGCAGTTCAAATGGAGCTGCTGATTACTAAATTTGTAGCATTCGTAAAAGCGACAGATAGAGCGATCAGACAAATCCTTACGAAGTCGTGGGTTAGCTCTTTTTACCGTCAACCCTTTCAGTTTACAGTTGCGATATCTTTTGAGATTATATACCGTACCGTTTTCATGTGCGTTTCACATGTTCTGTGTTTTAATATCTGTTAATTCCCCTGGTGAAGCATTCTGGTTCATACACTGGAAGATGCTTTTGTGACGACTTGATTTTAAAAAGCAGTGTAACTTAAATACTAAAAGACCATCAAATGAAACTATATGGTTGGAGAGGCCTTTCTAAGTCTCAAACTTCTATGATGTACATATGCAGACTGAAGTGGTGGGGGAAATACCATGGGGGCTGAAGAATGAATAGGAATTTGGATTGAGGATGGAGGCATGCTGCGGTAGTCCGAGTAGATATACAGGGCCACTGTGTCAGGGTGGCGTGTTGGTTAGCGCATCTGACTAGTGGCAGCAGACCGGGCTTCGAATCCCAGCCTTGCTAAACATTTTCATCTGTTACTTGAGTGTGCTTATATTCATCATAAAAGCAATAATTATAATAGACAATTGTAAATTACCGAATAGGACAACAGTAAGTCCTTACGGACTAAACGCCAATAACAGCAATAAAAAGATAATGGGTAGATACTGAAAGTGTCCTCCCCCATGAACCATGGACCTTGCCGTTGGTGGGGAGACTTGCGTGCCTCAACGATACAGATAGTCGTACCGTAGGTGCACCGACAACGGAGGAGTATCTGATGAGAGGCCAGACAAACGTGTGGTTCCTGAAGAGGGGCAGCAGCCTTTTCAGTAGTTGCAGGGGCAACAATCTGGATGATTGACTGATCTGGCCTTGTAACATTAACCAAAATGGCCTTGCTGTTCTGGTACTGCGAACGGCTGAAAGCAAGGGGAAACTACAGCCGTAATTTTTCCCGAGAGCATGCAGCTTTCCTGCATGATTAAATGATGATGGCGTCCTCTTGGGTAAAATATTCCGGAGGTAAAATAGTCCCCCATTCGGATCTCCGGGCGGGGACTACTCAAGAGGACGTTGGTATCAGGAGAAAGAAAACTGGCGTTCTACGGTTCGGAGCGTGGAATGTCAGATTCCTTAATCGGACAGGTAGGTTAGAAAATTTAGAAAGGGAAATGAATAGGCTAAAGTTAGATATAGTGGGAATTAATGAAGTTCGGTGGCAGGAGGAACAAGACTTTAGGTCAGGTGAATACAGGGTTATAAATACAAATTCAAATAGGGGTAATGCAGGAGTAGGTTTAATAATGAATAAAAAAATAGGAATACGGGTAACCTACTACAAACAGCATAGAGAACGCATTATTGTGGTCAAGATAGAAACGAAGCCCACGCCTACTATAGTAGTACAAGTTTATATGCCAACTAGCTCTGCAGATGGCGAAGAAATTGCTGAAATATATGATGAGATAAAAGAAATTATTCAGGTAGTGAAGGGAGACAAAAATTTAATAGTCATGGGTGACTGGAATTCAAGAGTAGGAAAAGGGAGAGAAGGAAACATAGTAGGTGAATATGGATTAGGGCTAAGAAATGAAAGAGGAAGCCACCTGGTAGAATTTTGCGCAGACCATAACCTAATCATAACTAACACTTGGTTTAAGAACCATGAAAGAACGTTGTATACATGGGAGAACAGTAGAAGAAGAATGGGTAGCTTTGAGGGGTGAAATAGTGAAGGTAGCAGAGGATCAAATAGGTAAAAAAGACGAGGGCTAGTAGAAACCCTTGCGTTACAGAAGAAATATTGTATTTAATTGTTGAAAGGAGAAAATAAAAAAATGCAGTAAATGGAGCAGGCAAAAAGGAATACAAACGTCTCAAAAATGATATCCACAGGCAGTGCAAAATGGCTAAGAGGGATGGCTAGAGGATAAATGTAAGGATGTAGAGGCTTATCTCACTTGGTGTAAGATAGATACTGCCTACAGGAAAATTAAAGAGACATTTGGAGAAAGGAGAACCACTTGCATGAATATCAAGAGTTTTGATAGAAACCCAGTTCTAAGCAAAGAAGGGACAGCAGAAAGGTGGAAGGAGTATACAGAGGGTCTATACAAGGGCGATGTACTTGAGGACAATATTATTGAAATGGAAGAGGATGTATATGAAGATGGAATGGGAGATATGATACTGCGTGAAGAGTTTGGCAGAGCACTGAAAGACCTGACTCGAAACAAGGCCCCCGGAGTAGACAACATTCCATTAGAAATACTGACAGCCTTGGGAGAGCCAGTCCTGACAAAACTCTCCCATCTGGTGAGCAGGATGTATGAGACAGGCGAAATACCCTCAGACTTCAAGAAGAATATAATAATTCAAACCCCAAAGAAAGCAGGTGTTGACAGATGTGAAATATACCGAACTATCAGTTTAATAAGTCACAGCTGCAAAATATTAACGCGAGTTCTTTACAGACGAATGGAAAAACTGATAGAAGCCGACCTCGGGGAAGATCAGTTTGGATTCCGTAGAAATATGGGAACACGTGAGACAATACTGACCCTACGACGTATCTTAGAAGAATGATTAAGGAATGGCAAACCTACGTTTCTAGCATTTGTAGACTTAGAGAAAGCTTTTGACAACGTTGATTGGAATACTCTCTTTCAAATTCTGAAGGTGGCAGGGGTAAAATACAGGGACCAAAAGGCTATTTACAATTTGTACAGAAACCAGATAGCAGTTATAAGAGTCGAGGGGTATGAAAGGGAAGCAGTGGTTGGGAAGGGAGTGAGACAGGGCTGTAGCCTATGTTATTCAATCTGTATATTGAGCAAGCAATAAAGGAAATAAAAGAAAAGTTCGGAGTAGGTATTAAAATCACTTAAAGTAGTAAAGGAGTTTTGCTATTTGGGGAGCAAAATAACTGATGATGGTCGAAGTAGAGGATATAAAATGTAGACTGGCAATGGCAAGGAAAGCGTTTCTGAAGAAGAAAAATTTGTTACCATCGAGTATAGATTTAAATGTCAGGAAGTCGTTTCTGAAAGTATTTGTATGGAGTTTAGCCATGTATGGAAGTGAAGAGTGCACGGTAAATAGTTTAGACAAGAAGAGAATAGAAGCTTCCGAAATGTGGTGCTACAGAAGAATGCTGAAGATTAGATGGGTAGATTACATAACTAATGAGGAGGTATTCAATAGAATTGGGGAGAAGAGGAGCTTGTGGCACAACATGACTAGAAGAAGGGATCGGTTGGTAGGACATGTTCTGAGACATCGAGGGATCACCAATTTAGTATTGGATGGCAGCGTGGAGGGTAAAAATCGTAGAGGGAGACCAAGAGATGAATACACTAAGCAGATTCAGAAGGATGTAGGCTGCAGTAGGTACTGCGAGATGAAGAAGCTTGCACAGGATAGAGTAGCATGGAGAGCTGCATCAAACCAGTCTCAGGACTGAAGACCACAACAACAACAACAACTGAAAGTGTTGTGTTTATAATCTGTAGCTGGTGGTTACTTATCTTCGCGCGTTCTTCCATGATTATCTAGGATCGTGTATACATTGGTGTATGTTACCTTCAAGTCCTGTATACCCATCACATTAATTAAGTTCATGCTGCTGAACTGCCCTGTTACTTAAATGATAGCTGTTAGTTTTACGTGCAGCGTATTACTGGAACGAGGCCTACTTTATTTTTTGTCAGCCACGTGGGGAAGAAAGGAGATAATGCCATGAATGATGCGAGCTATTCTACATTCATTAAATTGCTTCCAAAGTACCACTCTTTCTCTAACTCAACATTCACACATAAAGATCGTACATATCACCACATCAGGTCTTCATATGATACAGACTGGGAATGAGATTTAGTATTATAGTATCAAGAGATTCAGTAAACACAATGCAAAAATTATTAAGCAACAAGAATCATCATATCCACAAGAGTAGCAGGGAGGAATACAGTTCCACAACACAGCAATTCTATGGAAAAAAAGTTCTTCAGTAGCAGTCCCTTAATACACACTTAAACAGGGAATATAAGTAACATAGTAGTAAACATAACTGAACAAAGCCCAGTGTCCGAGGGGGTGAGAGACTGAGTGATAAAGGTGTGTGTGTGAATTCTTAGTGGTTAGCACACTGGACTCGCATTCGGGAGGACGAAGGCTCAATCCCGCGTCCGGTCATCCTGATTTTGGTTTTCCGTGATTTCCCTAAATCGCTCCATGCAAATGCCGGGATGGTTCCTTTGAAAGGGCACTGCCGATTTCCTTCCCCTTCCTTCCCTAATCCGATGAGACCGATGACCTCGCTGTTTGTCTCCTCCCCCAAACAATCCTATCCAATGTGAATTCCTAAGGGACCAAACTGCTCAGGTCATCGGTCCCTAGACTTACACACTACCTAAACTAACCTATGCTAAAAACAACACACACACACACAAACACACCCCCATGTCCGAGGTAGGACTCGAACCTCCTGCGGGAGGGGCCGCGCAGTCCGTGACATGACGCCTCAAGCCGCTTGGCCATTCCGCGCGGCAGTGGTAAAGGTAGTGAAAAACAATTAATACACTTGCATAGAGATACATACAGGAACCCCACAACATTTATATCTACAATCTTCTACCTTTCTGCTGATCAGGGAGCAATTGGAAATGCCAGGGACGTGGGCTGGGCCTGGTGAGATGTATCCATGACTGTCATGTAAGATTCTCACAGAAGTTGGTATTCATTATATTGGGGACTACACGTTCTTTGACGCAATTTGGAAAATGCACCGCTAGTGCCCAGGTTCAAGAAACATATCAAGCTGAGAGCCAGGATTTCACACTATCTTCGAGATATTCAACTATTGGAAAATGGACAGAAACTCTACACACATAATGGTATTTGATAGATTCACTGCTTTGACATCTACCGTTTGAGCAATACCGCTCAACTAAAGCAACTAAGTATGGGAAAGGTGGAGGGCTGAAAGCCATAATTTACGCAAAAAGACACAAAGGGAACTCCTTAACGTTTTGGGACGGAGCATGGACTGAGTGACTCCTCTAACGAAAGAAAGCGGACCGTCCGAAGCTACACATAAGCACATGAAATTACGGAAAAAATGAAAGTAAAAGGTGCTCTCAAAACACTTGTCTAGCCATCGCAACAGAAATGAAAAGAATTAATCATAGTATCAAGTTACACAAAACGAATAACTGAAAAAAGGTAATTTTGATTGTGTTTAAAAATATCTGAATTTGAAAACTTTTATGTGTTAGCAATAGATCTTCATTAACGATGTCTTTTTTTTAAATTTTATCATGACATATCAATAATATTTCCTTGTATTTTATATTTTTCAACATTTTTAAATTAAGAAAACCTAATATTAACATATTTGGGAGGTTGAGATTCTAGTGTGTAATGTGTGCATCAAAAAAACTACGTGAATAAATGCTTTCATCAGCTGAACGATCAGATACAGACACGTATGGACACGAAAGGGGCCACCTTTGAAGTCGACGTCAACAATATGACATTGTGTAAATGTCTGTTTGTATTCTGTCCCATAATTGAAAATCAGGCGCTATTACCATTACTTAAGTGTACTCTTGTTGTAGAACAACACTCACATTTGTTTTTATTCCTCTCCAACAGAGCGATTTTCTAGTGTAAGAAGGTTATGATTTGAATTTTTTGTAGACCAGCCTTGCACTATCTGGCAGACTTGTACTATCTAGCAATCAGAACAAAACACGAGCAACCCTTCCAAAATAATACAGACACAGGGAAAAACACATTAAGCAAATCTTACAAAATGCTTTGCTCTTTGCTTGTAGCTTAAGTGAGAATCAGTGCCAAGAATGCCGTTTTACAATGTAGATTCCGACACAAAGCATCCACCATTCATCACTTAAGATATAAGAAACAAATCAATAGAATAAAACACTTCCAGTTTCACTCCTATCTCAGTACATACACCATTCACATGCCTACACGAACATAATTATTAATTTTAAATACTCTTCAGAGCAAAAGTTTAAGTTTTGATCGGGATCCGTTAAACAACGCACTTCTTAATGAATGTACTACCACGTTTATTGAAATGAACAACCACTCTTTGGTATCGTGTGAAGTGGAGATTTACTTACGTTAGAGTCATTGGTTCCTTTTTGCAAACAATAGGTACGATCTCTGCATTAAATTATCATTCTAATAACCATTAATTGCTTTTCTTGGCGAGTGGAACGAATGCCGGATATCGATATTTGAATGTGCCGAATTATTGCTGTCTTAATATATTTTGACAGGTTGACTTGGAAATAAGCGTCCATTCACAATAGGACCACACAACTGTAGCTTAATCAATTTCCTGATCAGAAAGAATGCTCACAAGCCACACAACATATTGATAAGTTAGAATTACTGGACGTTTAGTCAGTGTGGTGGACTTAGCTTCTTGTTTCCCTTGAGTTCTACCTGTAAGGATAGTGCATTCGGGTATGCAAATCAGATGCAGCGTCTACCCACAGTATTTTATTTTCTGGCTCGTACAAGAGCTATGTGTACGGATTTTCAGAGCTTATTGTTTTCTCAAGTGTATCCACATCCTACCATCTTTGAACAAACATCCTTTGCTGATATTAAATGTAAAGAATTTTTAGGAGAAATTCACGCTCCGCTTAAGGAACCATGTTAATAAGATTGTTCTTGGTAGACTGGTGTGTGGCTGTAGTGGGAAGACCTGTCTAGCTAATAAATTAAATGAAACTATATGGTACCACAGACCTTTTCAAGTCTCCAATATCTGTGTTGTATAAAGGGTCGTCCATTGATGGTGACCGAGCCAAATATCTCATGAAATAAGCATCAAATGAAAAAAAAACTACAAAGAACGAAACTCGTCTAGCTTGAAGGGGGAAACCAGATGGCGCTGTGGTTGGCCCGCTAGAAATATGAATGTTAAAAAGTTGAACCACTTGTTTCGCTTTGTGATAGATGGCGCCGTAATAGTCACAAACATATGGCTCACAATTTTAGACGAACGGTTGGTAACGGGTAGGTTTTTTAAATTAAAATACAGAACATTTTATTTCGGTTGTGATACATGTATCTTTGTGAACTTATCATTTCTGAGAACGCATGCTATTACAGCGTGATTACCTGTATTTATTTATTTATTTATTTAGCGTATGGCTCATAACATCACAGTAAAAATTACAGAAACAACGTGATTTAAGAAAAATCACATTTGTATAAACAGAGCAATAAATAACAGTTTGTATATAAGAACACCGCCAATTGTAAATTTACACTCACAGAAGAGCAATCACAAGCAGACGTCCAGCTTAGATAATAAATAGTCGATTGCCTCTTGGGTCGCCATTAGGAAGTCCCGTGGGTCACCCTCGTATGCCCTTAGTGGGCATTCCTGAACGATGTGTTTGACCGTCTGTCTCTCAGCGCCACAGTCGCAAGCGGCCGAAGGAAGTTTACCCCATCTGTGTAAGGAGTCGGCGCATCTCCCACAGTTGGTTCTGATGCGATTAAGAGTTGACCAAACTTTGCGAGGGCAATCAAATCCTTTTGGTTTACTAAAGATGCATGGTATACTGTGGCAGTTTACTGCTGTTCTGCTCTCCCATTCCTCTTTCCATCGGTCATTTATTTTAAAGTTGGTTTGGTGCAGAGCCTGTGCGGTCTTTAGTGGAGGACGCCTAGACCGGAGTCGGTTTCCTTGGATGTCGTGAGTATCTTCATGGATTTTTAATTGAGGGTTGGTCATGATTTTTTGAAATTCTCTAACCAGAGCGTGTTCACGGCGCAGGTTAGGAGGGGCTATGTTACTGAGAAAGGGCAGCCACACTGTAGGAGTTGGCCTGATTCTGCCTGATATACGCATTGTTGCATTAAGTTGGCTATCTACCATGTGTGTGTGTTTGCTGTTGAGCCATACTGGGGCACAGTATTCTGCCACTGGATACACCAAGCCAAGTGCGGATGCTCTTAAGGTAGATGCTGTGGAGCCCCAAGTGGTGCCACAGAGCTTCTACAATATGTTGTTGCGTGTTTTAAGTTTCGCTGCAGTTTTCGTCAGGTGTTCTTTGAATGTTAGTGTCCTATCTAGGGCAACCCCAAGGTACTTTGGGTGTTTGTTGTGATTTAGTATTTTCCCGTCCACGTATACATGTAGTTCTCTGTTGGCCATTTTGTTGTTCAAATGGAAGGCAGATACTTCCGTCTTTGTAGCACTAGGTTGTAGCCTCCATTTTCTAAAGTACTCGCTGAGAATCCCTAGGTCACTCGTAAGGATATCTTCGGCAGTTTCTATATTTCTGTGGGCTGTTGCTTGAGCCCAGTCGTCAGCATAACCAAATTTGCACGATCTGGTTGCAGGCATGTCAGCGATGTAAAGGCTGAAAAGAAGGGGCGCAAGGACAGAGCCTTGTGGGAGTCCATTATTGAGTTTCATCTGTTTACTTCTCTCATTCCCCATTATTACTTGGAAGGTTCTATTTGACAACATATCATCAATGAGGTTGGTTATCTTCTTGCAGGGGACGGCACAGATTAATTTGTACATGAGGCCCTGTTTCCAAACTGTATCTCGCTTCCCACGCCCGGGTTTCCGGGTTCGATTCCCGGCGGGGTCAGGGATTTTCTCTGCCTCGTGATGGCTGGGTGTTGTGTGCTGTCCTTAGGTTAGTTAGGTTTAAGTAGTTCTAAGTTCTAGGGGACTTATGACCACAGCAGTTGAGTCCCATAGTGCTCAGAGCCATTTGAACCATTTGAACCAAACTGTATCATAGGCTGCTGTTAGGTCTATGAATGCTGCAGCTACTTTATGTTTCTTCTGGAACCCCGCCTCTATATATGTTGTCAGTGATAGGACTTGATCTGTACAGCAGCGATATGGACGGAATCCTGCTTGTTCGATAGGGATTTTTTTGAGTATAGTCTGGCCTATTCTGTTGAGGAGCAGTCTTTCTAGTAATTTATAGACCATACTGAGAAGGGCAATGGGGCGGTAACTCTCTGGTCTATCGCCTGGTTTACCAGGTTTCAGGACTGCGATGATCTTTGCTCGTTTAAGTGAGGGAGGAATGTTACCCACTTGGAGAATGTCCGTAAAGAACTTAGCCAACCATTGTTTTGTGTAGGCTCCGACATGTATGAGGAACTCAGGGTGGATACCATCGAAACCCGGAGCTTTGCCTAATTTAACCTTCTTCAGGGCATTGGTAACCTCCTGGATGCGAATATCTGATGAATATTCTGAGTCCATTGCACGGGTCCTTTTTAATGTTTTTAAGTCTTTCTTCACTTTTGTTGTGTGCTTTCTATTTCGTGGGGTTCTAGACACAGAAACTATGCGGAATGCAACCTTGTTGGGAGATATTTCGTCCTTTCTATGTTCAGGTGGATTTGCTCCTCCAAGTTTACGCAGTAGGGACCAGGCTTGTCGGCTTGACTTTGAAAAGTCTAGATTTTCAACAGTATTCTCCCATTTTTGCCGTCTAATAAAGTCGATGTTATGTAATAGTTCATCCGCTATTTCCCGGTCCCCATTCTTGAGGAACTCCGCGTACAGGTCATCGCATATCCCTGTCCAACCGGGAATGTATTTTTTGCGGTACCCTCTTGGGATCGCTGTTTTCGCAGAGCTAATGACCGCTCCCACAAACCTCTCATAGCTCTTGGTGGTTGGAGGGATCCAGCTCAAGTGATAATCAAGTTGTACAGAGAATTTTGTCCAGTCAGCTTTTGTAAAATTCCACCTTGGTCGAGGGTAAGACCTTATTATCGGGATGGATACACCGATATTAATAAGCACAGGGCGGTGCTGGCTATGAGGGAAGTCCGTCACGACCCTTCTAGAGGCTGTCAGTGGTTTATCGTTTGTATCCCTCGAAACAAAGCACAGATCCGGGTTATAGTCGCAGTTCCATGCGGCTGATCTGAATGTCTCTCGGTCCTTGGCATCAAAGACCAGATATGTATTTTGTTCCTCGGACCAATCGACCAGCATGTCTCCATTGCTATCATTCGTACTATATTTCCACATTTCGTGGTGACTATTATAGTCCCCAACGTATACGCTTGGGTGTGGGTGGATCTTTATCACTTCAGCTGGCCATGTAGTAGCAGGAGGTTTATAGATGTTAGTTACTGTAACTTCTCCTATTTTGATTACAACTAAATGGATATCATTTGCAATGGAGGCTTCAACTGGAAAGGCATCCTCTATTTCCCCACGCACATATGTCGCAACGCCATAGTGTCTGTCATACGTGGCTCCAAGAAGATCATATCCCAGAATCCTTCCTCTAGCTTCAAGTTGGACTATTTTCAGCATGAGTTTCCTGTATGGCTACCAGGTCAATGTCGTTATCGTGTAAAATTCTCTGTAATACTTGACATTTTGCTCTGCTTATGCCCTCAATGTTGAAATGGCAGATTCGGATGCATGGTCCGAGATCCTTTGTCAGTTGGTCCCTAAAAGGACCGTTGTATGTATCTTGCATAGTGCTTTGTCTGCCGTTCTGTTTCACTGTGATGTGGGGCAGGAATTCTTCGTTCGGTCTGCCGCCAGTTGTGTTAGTTCATTTAGCGTTACCCAGGGTGCACCACGTGGAGGCGAACTAACTTTACCTGTAAATACCACATTAATGCAATAAATGCTCAAAATGATGTCCGTCAACGTCAATGCATTTGGCAATACGTCTAACGACATTCCTCTCAACGGCGAGTAGTTCGCCTCCCGTAATGTTCGCACATGCGTGTTGTCAGGCGTTGTCGGTGGGGTCACGATAGCAAATATCCTTCAACTTTCCCCACAGAAAGAAATACGGGGACGTCAGATCCGGTGAACGTGCGACCAATCCACCTGTCATGAAATATGCTGTTCAATACCGCTTCAACCACACGCGAGCTATGTGCCGGACATTCATCATGTTGGAAGTACTTCGCCATTCTGTCATGCAGTGAAACATCTTGTAGTAACTTCGGTAGAACATTACGTAGGAAATCAGCATACATTGCACCATTGACATTGCCATCGATAAAATGGGGGCCAATTATCCTTCCCAAAATGCCGCACCATACATTAAACCGCCAAGGTCGCTGATGTTCCGCTTGTCGGAGCCATCGTGGATTTTCCGTTGCCCGATAGTGTATATTATGCCGGTTTACGTTACCGCTGTTGGTGAATGACGCTTCGTCGCTAAACAGAACGCGTGAAAAGAATCTCTCATCGTCCCGTAATTTCTCTTGTGCCCAGTGGCAGAACTGTATACGACGTTCAAAGACGTTGCCATGCAATTCCTGGTGCATAGAAATATGGTACGGGTGCAATCGATGTTGATGTAGCCTTCTCAACACCGACGTTTTTGAGATTCCCGATTCTCGCGCAATTTGACTGCTACTGATGTGCGGATTAGCCGCGACAGCAGCTAAAACATCTACTTGGGCATCATCATTTGTTGCAGGTCGTGGTTGATGTTTCACATGTGGCTGAACACTTCCTGTTTCCTTAAATAATGTAACTATCCGGCGAACGCTCCGGACACTTGGATGATGTCGTCTAGGATACCGAGCAGCATACATAGCACACGCCAGTTGGGCATTTTGATCACAATAGCCATACATCAACACGATATCGACCTTTTCCGCAGTTGATAAACGGTCCATTTTCACAAGGGTAATTTATCACGAAGCAAATACCGTCCGCAGTGGCAGAATGTTACATGATACCACGTACTTATAGGTTTGTGTCTATTACAGCGCCATCTATCACAAAGCGAAAAAAGTGGTCCAACTAAAACATTCATATTTCTTTACGTACTACACGAATTTGTAATACAAATGGGGTTTCCTATTTAAAAAAACGCAGTTGATATCCGTTTGACCTATGGCAGCGCCATCTAGCGGGCCAACCATAGCGCCACCTGGTTTCCCCCTTCAAGCTAGACGAGTTTCGTTCTTTGTAATTTTTTTGTTTGATGCTTATTTCGTGAGATATTTGGCCCGGTCATTATCAATGGACGACCCTGTATACTTCATAGCTAATGTTTGTTTGTTCTATGGAATATAATTCACTATTCTTTCTTCCCATGTGCATTCCACTATTTTCCTACAACCCATGAAAAGAGACTTGCTTGAGAAACGAATAACGAATGTTTAGTAAAGCCCATGCCCCGGATCGTCATACTAGAGTGTCAGCAGCGATTTCCTTGTCAAAAATTTCGCTGGGCCAAATATAATTAAGAATTACAGTAGTTTCCAAAAGTCCATGGCATACAACAGAAAGGGCGGTCCGAAAAATTAGAAATCAAATATTAATAAGAACCAGCGTAGAAGCAGAAGGGTTTAATAGCAAGGTACAAACACCTTTATGTAATACTTCACTGAAAATAGAGTCACGGCTTGGAAACATGAGTACTTTCAAAAATGTATTTGTGATCTGCAAAAATAATTTATCAACAACTGTTAAGCATGAAAAAAAAAAGATAAACATTCGGAACGCACTTTAAAACTGACACGAGTAGTTTCCACGAATAAATTAGTTCTTATTTGCCGTATCTGAATGTAGAAATAAGACTAATAGTGCCTTAGGCGATAATACAGAAGGGCCAGTGTTCTGTGCGTATATTTCGCTAATTTCGTTGTTTATGTAACTTGCCTGAGTTCAGAAACGCGTTAGGCAAAAAGCTACTGTTTTTTTTTTAAACGCCGATGAAATTTATGTTGCGCTGGTGAGGGAGAAACAGCCGATATTGCTGGACTTTAATCAACGTTTCCATTTCGAACTGTAATTAGAATTAAATTCCAATAATTTGCTTAGCAAGTATTTGCTCACTGTAATTTGCTGTTTCACCGTGCCTGTACATTGCAAAAATAGCGAAATCCTTCATTAAGTCCTGCGGAACGTGGTTCTTCATAGAACTCCGCGTTGCCACCTCACAACGCAATAAGGGTTGCACGAAACCCACTACACAATACAGGGTGTCCGAAAAGTTGCTGCCCACCGCTCGTTGGAAATGATGCCCAAGTCTGAACTCGCTTAATTTTATCGGGAAACACCTTCTGCGGATCTAATTGTGATGTACTTCTCACGTACTCAGTGATTTCAGTTTTTAAGTCACAAATCGTGCGTGGGCGATTGCGAACCATTATGCGATTTGCTTTCCCACAAAGAAAAAATATATCTCGTAGAGCTCGGGCGAGCGAGGGGGACCACAGGAGCGTTTAATTTCGGCTGGAATGCGCCGGTACGCCACCTTCCAGGGAATTTTGTTTGAACTCACTGGAACAAATGGCCACCGGAGATTTTAAATAGTACACGTGCATTAAGTCGCAACGTAACTGTAATCTGACGTCCGAAGTTCGTTACTGTGGTATCGATAGCTACGATACCACGGCGTAAATAAGTTGGCACTACGACAGACACCGACGACAGCGTCCTCTAGCCGGCGCTGTGGAGCTCTACGAGCTCCACTCCAGATTCTACCCATTTGATCACGATCAGACGACCGGGACACTTCGCTTCAGCTTCGCACCTACGTACTAAGTTATGTATGTCTCTGTAAATATTCGTGCACCAGTAAACCACTTTTACTTCCTTGCAGTGCCGACGTGTATTACCTTTTCCTGCTCCTACTCACTTCCTTCATTCGGTCAGCCTTTCAGTTTACAGGAGCAGTCCCACGCGCCGCCTTCCAGGCGGGATACAAAAGTTACATATCGGGAACCTTAGTGTCAATTGTCTTTCTTTCACGACTACCGGCAGACTCGGAGATCTGCAGTATAACCAAGATACGTCGAGCTTCGTTCCGAAGTTGTAATTGGCATACAGGGTGCAGAAATGTAACAGAGCATAGAGAATGTTTCGCTGAATAATTTGAAGCATCTACCGCTTTGTCTACCTTTACTATTTTCCAAGTTATTTACAACTAATATGCATACATTTTTACACGTACTGTGCTGTTTATTCAATGTGAATTCTTTATTTCCTGCAAGGAAGCGAGGAGGACGAGCCTGATTACTGGTAAGTCATGATGCAGTTATGTTTACTTTATTTGTCCCCAAGCTGTGTCTGTTGTACCGTATTTACATTGTTCCATGAGAGAACGTGCTATGAATCACCGACAGACCCATTCGTTACTCAGTGGCATTCAGAGACGTACTGTACAATACGAAAGAGCAGTACCGGTGCAGTTTCAGAGAACTCACAGACATGCACCTCTCGCTACTGAAAGGCTGTACAGGTAACAATTTCCCAACAGGCATCATCCACGACGACGAGTGTGTATTTCTCTCGCTCGACGAATGCGAGAGACTGGTTCATTGGAAAGAAGAAACGAGGGACCTGGCAACATGAGGACCACTCACACACCCGATTATGAAGATCATCCACAGCGAGTCCATCCAGTACTTGTGACTGATTTTGCACCAGGGGTCGCTTTGTGTCAGTGGTTGCTCCAACAATGGATTGGTCGACCAGATTTCCTCTAGGTCGCGCTGTTTACTGACGAGGCCTCATCTGATCGTGATGCTATTTGGAACAGCAGGAATAGCCATGTGTGACTTCGGTCCCGGCGGAGGTTCGAGTCCTCCCTCGGGCATGGGTGTGTGTGTTTGTCCTTAGGATAATTTAGGTTAAGTAGTGTGTAAGCTTAGGGACTGATGACCTTAGCAGCTAAGTCCCATAAGATTTCACACACATTTGAACATTTGAACCATGTGTGACATGAGGAAAACCCTCACGTTACAGTAGAGTTACACCATCAAGTACTTTTTGCTGTGTATATCTGGGTCGGCATTTTAGGCGACAATCTCATTGGACCATATCTTCTTCCCTGCCATCTGAACAGCCACCTGTACTTGAAGTTTGTGCAAAGAGTTCGTCTACGTGATTTGTTGGAGAACGTTCCCCTGGCTGTTGGTGAGGGGATGTGGATACAACATGACGGTGAACCGCCTCACTTCAGTGTGAATGAACGCAACCATCTCAGTACTGTGTTTCCTCGTCGCTGGATTGGAGGAGGAGGTCCTATTCCATGGCCTACGAGTTCACCTCACCTGAATCCCCTTGACTATTTCGCATGGGGATATCTGACGTCTGTTACGTGTGAGACCCCAGTGGATACGGAGTGGAAGTAGTTGCCGGAATTGTCTTCTTTTCTTCTTTTAGTGTTCAACCCTGAGGTTGGTTTTGCAGCAGAGCACCATTCCTCTCTTCTGTCTGCCTTCCTCTTCATTTCCACGTATGTCTTACATCCAATGTCATTCATGATCTGTTGCATGTATGATATCCTTTGTCGCCCCAGCCGATTCCTTCCCTCAATAGCTCCTTCTGCTATTGTTCCAATGATGTTGTTGTGTCGTAAGATGTGCCCTACAAGTTTGTCTCTTCTTGTTTAGATGTGCCTCCACAGAGATCTGGTTTCCTGCATTCTTCTAAGCACCTCTTCATTTGTTACTTTGTCTCTCCAGCTGATCTTCATCATCCTTCTATAGCACCACATCTCCAGGGCCTATAGCCGTCTTCTCTCTACTCTTCCAATCGTCCAAGTTTCACATCCGTATAGGGCCACACTCCAAACGAAGCCTTTCAGGATACCTTTCCTTATTTTCAGACTGATATTGCTGCTGGTGAGTGAGTTCCTTCTCCAATTAAATGCAACTTTGGCCTTTTGTATTCTGGTCGCAATTTCTTTCCGGCTTCTACCATCTCTTGTGATTTTGCTTCCCAGGTAAGTAGGAATTGCAGCTGCCTGTTATGTGATTCGCAAGACACTAGGGATATTTATCACGGTGCGTCAGAACCTTGTTCGCCGATGTCATGCTCATTATGTCAGTGACAGTATTTGCAGTAAACTATAATTAAATGGCTCTGAGCACTATGCGACTTAACTTCTGAGGTCATCAGTCGCCTAAACTATCATTAATATAAATAAAAAGTGTACGCAGTAATGTGATTTTATTCCTATTATCTCCTTAAGCTGGCTTCTCCGCCACGAGGTTCCCTATCTCAAATTGTTCGATGGAGCATCCTCTACATCCTGTTAAATTTTAGAACTCTCTCCCTGAAACACGCTGTATATCTCTTTTTGTTTGCGACTAAAATGGTCGTGATGGTCTTTGGAACAGCAGGAACAGCCATATGTGGCATGAGGAATACCCAGTAGGTATGGCGACGTCTCGTGTGACGTGTCTTTGGTCCAAAATGGCTCTGAGCACTATGGGACTTAACATCTGAGGTCATCAGTCCCCTAGAACTTACAACTACTTAAACCGAACTAACCTAAGGACATCACACACATCCATGCCCGAGGCAGGATTCGAACCTGCGACCGTAGCGGTCGCGCGCTGTTCCAGACTGAAGCGCCTAGAACCGCTCGGCCACTCCGGCCGGCGACGTGTCATTCAAAAATAAATAACATAAGGCGTGTTTGGACATGAGAGTCTGTTTAATGTGCTTCATCGAAATCGTCTCTTTCCCGTGACGCAATTTATGCCATAGCAGCTGATCAACTGCGCGGAGGGCGCACGCCTAGCTTTTAGTGGGCTGCATTTTGACCCTGTACATAAATATCCTTCCACTCATAGGCTCCCGCAAAGGAGCCAAAAATGGGCACTTCCCTCCCATCCTACCTCCCCCCGCTACCACCGTCTTGGAAGAATGTGGAGTACAAACGTTTAATTCATTACAGAATTTTCACACGCTTCTAGGAGTGATTTCCAGTGACCCCACAAAACCTCTCGTTTGCACAATTCTAGTATTATGTGGCTGATCGCCGTGAGATCATTTTATAGCAATTACTATCCTCTCTTTAGCAAGTGCAACACCAGGCACTCGATTGTGGAGTACGGGCTTCATTCTTTTGTGAGCCGTTCGCCCTTCCATAATGATCAGTTCGCTTCTGTACTGCGGATCAAACCAAGACGGGGAAAAAGCAGTTCTTAGTGTGCCGTGGCGACTTCCTTTATGTTCTTCTTCGAAGTATGGTTGTCAAGTCGCATACGAGGCGTACCGCCGACTGTAAAGAATTCCCGCCACTGTCTCCAACAACAGCTAAATACAGCGCTTCGTAGAACAATGTTTGGTTACACAGATACCGTGTGCACTGCACTATTCTTTAATGATCATTTTCGAGCAGCCTTGTCGTCTTCATCACGAGGAGACACACAAGAGAACGTTTCACTGTTTTTTTAAATTTATTTCTGCTTCGGAACGTACCCATACTGCCGTCTCGACAATGGAAATATTACACTGCAGATTGTTTTGAGAATTCAGAGTATACATGTTCAGTCGAACCTTGGTGCGAAGATACATAGGCTTAAAAAAGGACAGATTCCGATATAAAACAAATTTTACATCCGCAGTATACTGAAACGAATAATTAAGTGCAAGGTAGAACCCAGCACACAAAAATTGGTAATACAGTAAGCAATCATAAATCGCCTTTGGGACACATCTGGGATGTTCCCAATTTCGCCGTTTCATAATGTTGGAAGTAACTGTAGCCTGATTATGGAAATCTGGTAAGTGAGTTTAGTGTATAGTAGAATGTTTATTTGGCAACAAGGGAACGCCACTGCCAGGTCTGGATATTCAAACTCGAAATGAGGCTAATCCTGTGGACTTCAGTATGCTCGAGCCGGAAACGGCGACCATTCACATTTTTCAGCGCTGACGTGGTTGAAATGGTTCAAATGGCTCTAAGCACTATGGGACTTAACATCTGATGTCATCAGTCCCATGGACTTAGAACCACTTAAACCTAACTAACCTAAGGACATCACACACCTCCATGCCCGAGCCAGGATTCGAACCTGCGACCGGAGGAGCCTCGTGGTTCCGAACTGAAGCGCCTAGAGCCGCTCGGCCACAGCGTCCGGCTGCTGACGTGGTCTGGCGGCAGTCAGCGATTGCTGCTTTAAGTAGCAAGCAATGCGTCACAAATCGTCAGATGAAGCCATTTCTAAACCATTCAGGCGTGGAGGAGAAGAGTGTACAACTTTAGCAGAGCCGTCAGCTTTATACTATCTGGAGAGTTCTTGGTTCAAATGGCTCTGAGCACTATGCGACTTAACTGCTGAGGTCATCAGTCGCCTAGAACTCAGAACTAATTAAACCTAACTAACCTAAGGACATCACACATATCCATGCCCGAGGCAGGATTCGAACCTGCGACCGTAGCGGTCGCTCGGTTCCAGACTGCAGCGCCTAGAACCGCACGGCCACTCCGGCCGGCTGGAGAGTTCTCCAGCAGTCTTGTTTCTTTTGTAAAAACTTTCACTTCCGGCACATATCTTCCCATATTCTCGGCTTGGAACCGGGAGGCTATATAGGCAACTAGCCAATACTCTAAGTTGTGTTTCACGGAATTTCTCCACTCACACTACTGATTAAGTACAGTCTGCAATTTACTACACGTATCTCTCATCTTGATGTGCTCTGAATAGTTACCTGTGAGTCTCTTATTAAAACCACTCGCAAAAAATTCAGTATGCTGTGACATACACTGAGATAAAAATCATGGGATACCTCATAGTATTGTGTTGGTCCTCCTTTTTCCCTGGTGTGGAGCAGCAACTCGACTCAACATGGACTCAGCAACTCGTTGGAAGTCCCCTGCAGAAATAATGAGCTATGCTGCCTCTATACCGATCCATAATTGCGAAAGTGATGGCGGTGAGGGATTTTGTGCACGAACTGATGTCTCGATTAAGTACCATAAATGTTCGATGGGATTCATGTCGGGCGACCTGTTTGCCCGAACCATTCACTCGAATTGTCCAGAAAGTTCTCCAAACCAGTTGCGAACAACTGTGGCCCGGTGACATCCTTGTTTGGGAACACCAAGTCCATAAACGCAGAGGGTCTCCACGCACCCGAACGTAACCATTTCCAGTCAACGATCGGTTCATTTCGACCAGAGGACCCAGTCCATTCCATGTAAACATAGCCCACACCATTAAGGGACCACCACCAGTGCCTTGTTGAGAATTTGGGTCCATGGCTTCGTAGGGTCTGTGTCATACTCGAACTCCGCCATCAGCTCTTACCAACCGAAATCGGGACTCATCTGACCAGGTCACGGTTTTCCAGTCGTCTAGTGTCCAACCGATATGGTCTCAAACCCAGGAAAGGCGCTGCAGCCGAAGCCGATGCCGTTAGCAAAGACACTCTGCGTGTAGTCTGCCCATTAACGCCAAATTTCGCCGCACTCTCCAAACGAATACGTTTGTCGTACGTCCCACAGTGATTTCTGTAATTATTTCACGAAGTGTTGCTTGTGTGTTATCTCTGACAACTCTACGCAAACGCCACCGGTCTCGGTCGTTAGGTGAAAGACATCGGCCACTGCCCTGTCAGTGGTGAGCGGTAATCTCTAAAATTTTGTAATCGCGGCACACTCTGGACCCTTTGGATTTCGGAATATTGAATTCCGTAAAGATTGTCCATGCATCTAGCTCCAACTACCATTCCGCTTTCTAAGTCTCTTAATTCCCGTCGTGCGTCGATAAGCACGACGGAAACCTTGTCAGACGAATCACCTGCGTACAAATGATAGCTCCGCCAATGCACTGCCCTTTTATACCTTACGTACGTGATATAACCGCCATTTGTATAAGCCCATATCGCTATCCCATGACTTATATCACCGCAGTGCATGTACTTGGCAATTTACAGCTCGCCAAAGCTATATGTTTCCTGAGCCATAATGGCTCCGAAATACAGAGGGGTCCAAAAAATGTATCCATTGTTTAAAAGTCCATAACTGGCAAACTAATTGGCGGAGTTGTCTCATCTTTGGTAGTGTAATAGTTTGTAGTTCCGGTAATTGCCACACAAGCGTTGTGTTGCGTTGTTTTGTTTTGTCAGATGACAGTCGCCAGGTAGTCAGTGTTTTGTTCTTAGTTGCACCTAGTTACTCGAGTAAACATGCTGGCACAAGGCTTATATTCGATCAAAGGAAGTCAGTTTTGAAGTGGTATTTTAAGTACAAAAACATTAATGAGGTACAACGGCATTGGCGAAATGAGTATCAAACAGAGCCACCTACACGCTTAACGATTCGTCGCACTCGAGATAAATTTGAAGCCGAACGATCTGAAATACCTGTAACAGCAACAAGTCCCAGCTAACTCCCGTCGTGTGTTACAACAATTCACTCGCTCACCGTAGAAGTCTGCAAGACAGTGTGCCCGTGAAACTAGAGTGAGTCACTCAAGTTTTCGGCGAATTTTGAAGACAGTAAAGTGGAAGTGCTACATCCCACGATTGCTACACGCAATGAACGAGGACGACCCAGATCGTAGACTGGAGTACTGCGAGTGGTTTACTAACATGGTGCGCAACGATGAAGAATTTGCAGAGATGATTGTGTGGTCTGATGATTCACAGTTCAAACTCAATGGTACAGTAAATCGCCACAACTGCATCTACTAGGCATCCGAAAATCCGAACGTCCATGTCGACAAAGCCGTGAATTTGCCAGGAGCAAATGTGTGGTGCGGGTTGCCTTACCGCGGCTTTATTGGGCCATTCTTATTTGACGGCACAATTACCGGTGAGGTGTACCTTCAGAAGTTTCAGACATCCATTTTACCTGCCATCCGAGACTTGTTTTCAACAAGATGGTGCCCCAGCCCACTACCAAAATCGTGTTAGGGCGTATCTCGACGAAAATCTACCAGGAAGATGGATAGGCCGTAGAGGTGCTGTGGAGTATCCACCACGTTCCCCAGACCTAACTCCTCTGGACTTATGCCTGTGGGGAACACTAAAGGACGTCGTTTATCGACAAAAGCCACGCACATTGGACGAACTTCGACAAACCATCGTACTTTCATGTTCAAATATCCAACTGAACACGTTGCAGTCAGTAGTTTGTGCTGCATTTCGGCGGCATCGTTTGTGTGTGGATGTTAATGGTGACCATTTCAAACACCTACAGTGATATCTTAAGTTGGACGTTAAGCTACACTTTCACCAAAAATGAGACAATTCCGTCAATTAGTTTGCAAGTTATGGGCTTCTAAACAGTGGATACATTTTTTTGGACCCCTCTGTATTATAATACTGATGACTTCTTATCTGAAGCAACACTGTGGTAGGCTTTTTTTCTGTGAGAGGACCAATCGTTATAAATCTATCGATCACTGACATGATTGAAAAACGTACAGAGTTTTTTTATTGCTATGAAAAGGGCTGTATTAATTGCTCTTGCTTTGCCTGTTGCTACATACACAACTCAACGATCCTTCTTACTCTAGGAATAATAAAGCTGCGGTTTGTACTCTAGAATGAATAGAACTGTGGTTGTATTCTACAATGAGTGAAAACAGGTTATGTGAGTTGCACGTGCTAGTGTGGCCACAGAAGAAAAGTGATTGAGAAACCTGGTTAAGAGCGTCGGCGATTGTTATTCGCCTTTAAACAAGATCAGCTGTAATATTACATTTTGTGTAGTTTCGTATCACATGTCGATCTTGAGTTACTCAGTATACAGATGACAAATGACATCTAAAACATATACTAAACATTCAAGACGACTTTTGAAGTCACGTCATGTCTGGTTTCGGGAAGTCGGAACTGTTCGTGATCCCGACAAGCCAGGAATACCTTCATTGCCATTCATTGCTAACTGCTTTGTTAATTAATGTTCGACACACGCTCACCGATCAGCTACATTGCAACTGTATGAACGTTTGGACTGGCAGCAGTTGAAAACATGACCAACTTGTGTCGACATGTATCGAACTGCAGCACACTCGTCATGATAGCTGGACTGCGGGTGCATTTTGTAGCTCACGACTGATTCCTTTCGCTGGTTTCACGCGTTTTTCTACAACCCTGCGGTGCTCGACGGTCTCCGCCTGCCACCAGGTGAAGTATGCTGTGATTGTTCCTCCACATTTCCACTTAACAGTCACGTCACCAATAATCGACACAGACTGCTTTACAACGGCTGAAATGTTCCTGATGAATTTGTTACTCAGGTGAAGTCCAACGATTGGCCCTTGTTCAATGCCATTGAGCCCTCCTGACTGATCCATTCTTCTGTCGCTGCTTTTCCACTGACAACACAGTCCTTCCCGCCTCCTTTAGTACTGGCGGGTCCGCCTCTAACGACATCTGGCCGTAATTCTGCATTACAAACGAATTTCTGGACGCTTTTTATCAGGCAGGGTATCTTCAGAGCAGTAACTGAAGCGGTTAACAATAGAAAGTGCTAACCCATGAGACCATATTTGGAATTACTGTATGGTACGCTACATGTTTCGTTTAATTCGAAGACAGGAAAATATACACAAGAAAAGACTTTACATAGCAGACACTGGTTTATAACGGTTCATGCGAGGCTGCCTAGTCCTAGAACGCGGTGTATTCGGAAACGCAACAGACATTATCAGACTAATCCTCACCAAACATCTTCCGGAGACACCTTCAGCTATTGGTTTGAGTAGTGACAAGCGTAATCCTATAGTGCTTGTGATTCGAGACTAGTAACCGTTATATAAAAAGATTTTAGTAGTGTAATAGAAAATAGGCCTGGGACGCCAACAAACGTCGTGTAATTTGCCTCGTGGATTATAGGCTCCTCTTTAGGGGCAGAATGCCAAACGTGCAGTGAGAATGGTTCATGTTTGGTTGCCACTCTAATTTCACAGTATTAATTTGCGTTTCATGATTTTTGAGCAGGTTCCGTAATAAACATGCTTAAGGATTCGTTGTCAACAAACAAGTGACCCTAATGATAAGTTATTCCGTCAATATCTTAATCACTACAGGCACAAAGTGTTCATCTTAAGCCCTAATCTCACTCTTGTGCACGTGTTTGCTCGAAAACAAATTGGTTTTCGGATAGGTTCAGCTTTGAGCAAACACAATGTTTTCTTACTTTTAGCCAGACATCTTTCGCTGAAATTACAGCATCATCAGTGGTTTGTTTTGTTTAGTTTTCTGTCTTGTCAAAGCCTCAGCATGTGTTGACGAGAGCGAAAACAAAAAAACAAATCTCACTGATGATGATAGTTTTATGGGTACCGACAGATATCCATCCTGTACTCGACGGATCGAATCTACTCTTACGCTTCATCTGCATCTACATCTAAATGGATACTCTGCAAATCAGACTTAAGTTACTGTCAGAGGGTTCATCGAATCTCTTTGACAATAAGCCTTTATTATTCCACTCTCGAACAGTGCACGTATAAAACGAACACCTATATCGTTCCGTGCGAGCTCTGATTTCCCTTATCTTATTATGACGATCGTTGCTTCCTATGTCGGAGTAGGAAGTTGGTGATTGAAATTTCCTGAGATGATCCTGCCGCAACGACAAACGCCTTTATTTTAATAATGCCCAACCTAAATCCCTATCTTTGCTAGAACGCAGCGGCATTGCTGACGGGGATGCCCCGTAGTTCTAGAAGGGACAGATGGGCGCCTACACATCGTTTGGCACGAACGAGTGAGTTAGTTAATCGGGCCATTTGAGTAGGACGGGTATGTACCTGAGAAAAGCAGTCGTGATTAAAATTTTGAAGCACAGTATTAATTTCATATCGTTAGACTGTTTTATAATTAATGGGGGCGACCGTACTGTATGGAATCCACAGTGGTAAACTCATATAATCCTGTGAGAAGTGAATGTAATTGTGGTGTGGCGGTGATCAGAACACTTAGGGACGTGTTACTTGGAATTAAAGTGAAATAAATTAACTGTGTCGTGTAAAAGTGTTCACATGCTGCAACCTCTTCGTTATTATTAGAAACTTTCGGAAGAGACTGAGTAGTAGAACAGTGTGGGAGAATATATAGGTCGTGCGTCGCAGGCTCACAAAAAATGGGTTCAAATGGCTCTGAGCACTATGGGACTCAACTTCTGAGGTCATCAGTCCCCTAGAACGCAGAACTACTTAAACCTAACTAACCTAAGGACATCACACACATCCATGCCCGTGACAGGGTTCGAACATGCGACCGTAGCAGTCGTGGGGTTCCAGACTGTAGCGCCTAGAACCGCTCAGCCACTCCGGCAGGCCGCAGGCTCACGGTCAGGACTTAAGTAGTCGGTGCAAGTACCCTGGAAGTAAGTTCGCTATCCGAAACACCAACCAGCTTGACTAAAGCACGTAATAATCAAGTACAAATTAAGAAATAGTGCGGAGTGGTGTCTTACAGTTGTAAAACGTGTATATTTCTATTGTCTATTGTCAAACCACAATTTATGAAAGATTTTTATATTTTATTAATAGGATTAAGTAGGAACAACTAATATTTGTCATGTTGGAAATAATTGTGGTAGCAGGGAATGTCCGCACCAAAGTATTGATAGCAAGAGAGACAGCAAATTGATATAATGTTAAAAAGGGTGGGAAAGACCACGCATTGATAAATTTTGTAATGGTAGCAGGGATTGTCTGCACCAGAAAGCATTGCTGGCAGGAGAGACCGCACTTTAGCGTTCGTAGGAAGTCAGTAGTAAGCGAGATGTGAAGCGAGTCGGTAGCAGGTCTGAAGCGAGAGGTTGAGAGATGCGGTGTGCCTGCCAGCCACTAGCTATGATTTACAAGGATGTGCAGAGACATCAGCTAACTATTATAATAAGAGGAACTAATATTGTTGAATTATTTTCTTTGCCAAACTCAAGACTACTGAAGGTATGTTTACGTAATGCTAGTTGTAAGATTATTGTAAAAAGTAAGTCCCATTTGAACGTTTGTAAAATCATTTCATTACCAACAGTAAATATTTGAGGCGTTTTCAGAATATAATTAATTTTTGCCAGCAGTGTTGCATTACTGATTATAATCCATCCCAAAAACCATCAACGTAAAACTTTGCGAAAATTTTATTGTTGTCAAGAAAAAGTGTAATTATGAATTACGTAACTTCCGTCAAATTAATTAAAGAACAACGTCAGCTTTGCTATTAAAGAATAACGTCAGCTTTGGTAATAAATACAGCCACTTATTATGACAGCCCACCAGCAGTTAATAGAGTATAGTAAAACAAAGTAAGTATATTCATGTCGCAGTTCGATGTAGCAGTCAGATGGCTATCCAGTAACAGTAAAAAGGTAAGGAACAGTTTTGCGTTATTGCAGATATCGACTGAGGCCACGACGACGACACATTCTATGTTTCGTCGACATAGTCAGAAAATCACTTTTATAAGCAGCAATTAAATTTGTATGCGAAGATTGAGAAAGAGAATAAATTGCAAGGGGAAGATTTCTTTTGTTATTATTAAGCAAGAGATAGAAATCCTGAGGAAAGGTTTCATAGGTTATTGTAGAAGGGAAGGTTGCGTTAAAAAAAAAAAAAAAAAAAAAAAAAAGAGAGAGAGAGAGAGAGATAGAGCAGACGGGAAGGTTTCACAGTCTTCAACGCAACGTATCTGGGTGAAAAGAAGAAAAAACTGCGTTTCTCAAAGAGGAATTCATCCATAAATAAATTTACATTTACAGACACATAATCTCGAAGTGTTACGCCCAGCAGATTTCCGCAGTTCTAGTCTTGGTTCGAAAGCTTAGGATTTGAATATTCCAACATGACGCGCGGTCCCTACTGCCGGAGGTTCGAGTCCTCCCTCGGGCATAGGTTGAAACACGTATGTAACGTAGCAGCGATGGTGAGGCACGTTAAAATCTTTGACCAGAGAGCCTATTATCGTGGTTAGTCTGCGCTTGACCGCGCGAGTGTTGCGAGCAGTACGCTAGTAGTAGTCGTGCAGTACAGTCTGTCGATAGCAGTAGCTCAGTTCAGTTGCGTCCAGCAGTACGCTAGTAGTCGTCATGCAAAGCGGTCTGTCGGTAGTAGCAGCCCAGTGCGGTTGTGTGATGTAGTCTGTCGGCAGTAGTGGTCTAGTTCTGTCACGCTCGCGAGCGGGACGCAGTCGGCGAGCGTCGACATGGCATTCTGGTCAAGATGGTGAATGAGGTATATTGTTAATTAAGGTAATCATCAGATAATGTAAAGTTTATTTATTGTAATTAATTTCCAACAAATGCCCCAATAATAATTTTGATTTCAAAGCAATTTTACAAAAAAAAAAAAAAAAAAATTATTTAATTGAACTAACGATTTCCTTCCACTTCCCTTAAAGAAAAGTTTCAGTTAAATTAAAAAAAAAAAAAATATTATTTGCAATGCAGTTCCTCCAAACCGTGCGCAACAATAAGAGCAGAAATTTGACAAGCAGTTTCAATGAGGTAAGAATTTAATTCTGATTTTTTTGCACAGGGCCAAAGACCGATATTTCGGTTTAATTGAATTTTCATTATCACTGAGAGTTTCATTAGCATTGAATTGTTTTTCATTATTTTTGTGGGAGCTTACACCAGAGTCAGATTGCGAATTTCACATTCTTGTTGCCTTTGTCAGTACATTTCATTGCAGGGAGGTTACGTTTGGCTCCCATTTCTATTAAATATTGTCATTTAAATTACGGTGGGGAGGTTACACTTGGCTCCCATTTATTATTATATTTTTTATTTAAATATTTTTGTGGGGACAATATTGCTTCTTGGCTCCTATTCATTTTATATTTCTGTCCCTTTTAAATTTTTGTGGGGAGGTTACACTTGGCGACACCCAGTCCAGGATCGAATTTCGTTGAGAATCTTTTGAACAACAGTCAGATATCTGCTCTTATTTGCTTAAGTATAATTAGGATTTGGCGCTACGCTTTTACTAATCTTGTGACTTTCTTTCTACAGGTCAACGGCAATTCGTTGCTCTATTGTATTTGTGTGTTGCTTTTGCATATGTGCTTAATTGTTTTGTGAATATTTGTGACTATTGCAAAAATGCCGCGAAAGACTGTGAATAGTGTGTCGCGAGGTATTATGTATGAAATTAACGACTCAAACAACTTTAGCGATAGGACATGTGACACGCAGTGTAATGATGACAATCCTGCGTTCACTGACAATCAGTGCATTCCAACCACTAATGATGACTTTTATCTTAATGATGAACAAACGAACTCAATTGTCTCCTCTGTTAATTTGACGACAATTGATGACGCGGGGCGCTCTATTGTAATGAGCGCTGCCCAGCCTAACACAACCGGTTTACTAAATTCACGTGATGAACACACAAATTTGTCTAATGGAAATGAACAGGATACACAAAGTAGGACAGATTTATTTAATTGCGAGGTAGTAACTAACAATGCGCATCCGATTAGCAGGCGGGATCAAATTATAGCATTATTGCTACAAATGATTAAAAAACTTGATGAACAGCACAAAGAATTTATAGAATGGAACAAAGAATTTTCTGAAAGTCTTAAACAGCGGAACGAAAAACACGACAACGTTAATGAACAGAAGAAACAAGTTAGTGAACAGAATACAGCTGTTACTGTGCAATGCCAGGATATTAAAGAACAATTACGTGAGGATACTGAGGCTTGTGCTAAAAACAGTAATAAAGAAGTTGGCACTGTTGCACAAGAATTAAATAGTACACGTGTAAGCACAACAGAATTACATAAAGACGAAGTTAATGCAGTCACTGAACAACGTTCAGCAAACGCAACACAGATACACGAAATTAATGCAGTCACTGAACAATGCCGTAAAAACGCAATACAGATACGCGACGAGTTTAATTTAGAGCCACTGGAAGTTTCACACACTCTGAATACGGAAATTGTTAATAAAAGTGAACGACACAACAACCAAATTGACGAAAGTATTAAAGTAACAGAATTAACAATTATTTCAGTCACCAATACGTCACAGAACCCGCCACGTTGCGAGCATTTGTCAGAGTCACGCAGCGTGTATAATGTGAACAATTTACAGAGACTACGCGAATTAAAATCCGAAAAGCTACGCGACCTAAAATCTGAAAAGCTACGCAACTTGAAATCCGAAATGACACAGACAAACAGATTCACACACAAACCCGAACGTGTTTTCAAATTCAATGACGAGAACGTAGATTACGAGCAATTTTTATCCGCAAGAAGATGTAAAGAATTTAATAATGGCAGAACACAGATACACGATTTGCACTGTATATGACAATTTATTTTTGTACTTTCACCGCTATTACCTGTAATGCAGAAACTAGCTTTGAACCAGAGGCGACAATTTGCTATTATATTTTCATCAGCATTACGTATTATGCAGAAACTAGAATTAACATGGATACAACTATTTGCTTTTGAATTTATACCGCAATTGCCTGTAACGCAAAAGCCAAAATTTATTTGCAGCGCGTAATAGACCTCAGGGGATTCATTACGCTTTAATGAATATGTGCCGCAGCGAGCATAGGGCCCCGAGCTGTAGTAGTGCTGTTTCATCTTTAGTTTTCTGCACTGCTGCCTTCTCTTCTACTATACTTTATATCTATCAAAACTGATCTTTAACTATTGCTCTATTTAGGATTAAGAATATGTAATGAAAACCCAATAAGACAAATTTTTACCGAATGTGACAATTTTCATTAAGCACTCCCGTAATGACAACTACCGCCGTAATTTTAATTACAGATAAAATCGTAATCATCAGTATGTATAAAATTTTGAGCAATCGGAACCACATTTTTGTAACAATAGATGTTTTTCACCACAATAGCATGAAAGTCAGCCGCTTAGCATACCTAACCAACAATGCAGTCTACAAGGTCAACCAAACTTTAATGTTTCGCCGCGTGCACGTATAGTCCCAGCTCCAACAAATAGTAACGCATGGCAGCAAAGAAATAACTACGTACAGATAACACACTATTTCAACTCGTATCGCAATGCGCCGTATAGAAATTACTATCATGACAGACGTAAAAATAACGAGCACAATTTTCAGCGTACATTTAATAACAGTCGATCTTATTAGCAGCAACAACATCAGCAACAACAAATAATCATGAATGAAACAGACAATAGGTGTCATCGATAGCGTAATACGTCAGTAAGAAATAACAGAGCAGTTCAAATAGTCGAAATGCCACAGCATCCTCCCGTAAATAATAGCACGTACGACAGAATTTGACCAGACACAGTACAGATTGCATGTTCCAGTAACGTAAGCACTACTTTAGACACGCAGAATGTTGTTCATGAAAATGTAATTACTTTTGACGACATACGAGACACTCTTTTACAGGAAAGACCATTTGTTCAGAAAACTATTTCACATCCTGTGATCGAAATTAAAGTAGGTTCATCGAAATTTTCAGCAGTAATTGATTCCGGCTCACTGATATCAGTAATAAATGAAGAAACTTTTAACGAGTGCAACAAAGAGAATACGTATCCGACATTACCATTAGGCAAAACAAAAGTGAAAGGAGCAGTACCGAGTAAAGGAGTAGACGTTAAATTACAGACGCATTTATCATTTTGTATTGGAGGTCATACTTTTCACTCAAATTTTTGGATTGTTCCTTTATTGACAACAGACCTTATTTTAGGTACGAATTTTCTGGTACAACACGACGCAGTCATTGATTTTCAGAATTCTTATTTAATGTTAAAGGATGAAAATGTACAATTGGCTTTAGAATTTCAGCACTCTTTATCTGCGGAAGAACAAACAATTAACCGCACAGAGGTCATTTCCGCAACACGTAACATAGACTGTAATCCCACATTGTTCACGGATACGTACGTACGCAACTATAATACTCCAGACGAAGCTGACTACGACGTAATACAGATGATTTCTGATAAGGTTAAAGAGAGCAGTGCAACTACAGACGACGAACGAACGCAATTACACAAAATTCTTTTACAGCAAGCTCCAGTTTTTGACAACATTCCTGGTACTATGTCCGGATTTATGTATGAATTTCAAGTCAAACAGCACGACACATTTAAAGCAAAGCATTATCCCATTCCGTATATTCATAGAGAACAGGTTAAAAAAGAATTGCAGGATATGCTCGACCAAGGAATTATAGAACCGGCAGTTAGTCCGTACATAAACCCGCTACATATTGTTAAGAAAAAAGATGGCTCACTTCGCCTTGTACTTGATTCACGTCACATTAATGACATTATTATTAATGAAACAGATCGACCACAGACACTAGAGGAACTTTTACAGAAATTTCATGGTACAGCTATTTATTCCACATTAGATTTGAAATCGGGATTTTGGCAAATTCAACTTCATCCGAACTGCAGAAAATACACAGCTTTTCTCTGTTTTGGCGACTGTTATGAATTTTGCAAATTACCATTCGGCTTAACTATTTCTTCTGCAGCTTTTATTCGCGGTTTGAACACAATACTTCCGACAGAACTTAAGGACAGAATTACAACGTACGTAGACGACATTCTTTTTGCAGAAGCTAACTGGTCTGAACACAATATGATTCTTGAACAACTGTTGCAAACTTTTCATGCACAAGGACTCACAGTTAACCTCAGTAAATTGCACTTTGGCAAAACTTCCATAAAATTTCTTGGACACGTAATTTCAGCAGAAGGCATTGCGCCTGATCCAGAAAAACTTCAAGCTCTACGTGACATTACTGTTCCTACAACAAAAAAGCAATTACGCAGTTTTTTGGGTTTAATTAATTTTTTTCGTAAATTTATTCATCACTCTGCTTTAGACACACCCAGATTATGCCAATTAACAGGTAAAAACAGTATTTGGTCTTGGGATAAGCAAGCACATTCTGAGTTCATGAACCTGAATCATGCTTTGTTGAATGCTCCACTTTTATCGCACCCAGATCTTACTAGAAATTTTTCCATTGCCACCGACAGTTCTAACACCGCTTTAGGCGTACATATTTTTCAGGAAATAGAAGAAGATGGCTCTACAGTAATTAAAAACATCGCATTTGCAAGCCGCATTCTGTCACCTGCTCAGCGAAATTATTCTGTTACAGAACTTGAAACATTATGTGTTGTATGGGCTTTCACGAGATTTAGGCACTTTCTTTATGGCAGACATACCACCGTTTACACAGACCAGAGAGCGATACAATTTTTACTTTCGGCCAGATTCACTCACGATAGATTAAGCAGATGGAAACTTTATTTACAGTAATTTAATTTTACAATAGTTCACATTCCCGGCACGCAAAATGTTATAGCAGACGCATTATCGCGTTCTCTCGGCAACAATCAGCAAGACGTAGCAACCAACTTCTGCAAAACAAATTTCAGTGTCATGTACATTCATCAAGTTGCATTTGAAAACTTTATTTCATCGTCATTACAGGACATAGCACAAGAACAAAATAAAGACAACGTGTGGAAAGAAATTAAACACCTTTGGCAAGATAGGAATAATGTTACGATTAGAAACCATTACACTGTACGCAATGACATTCTGTTTCGCCGCTCTCATCCTGACAGCAACAATTGGTTATTATGCATTCCTGACGAACTGGTTAACAAATTAATATGGTACACTCATTTAAGTTACGAACATTACGGAGCAAGAAAATGTTTTCTTATACTGAGACAGAACTGTTACTTTACCAACATGGAAAAACGTATACGACGAGTTTTAGCGTCTTGTAAAATTTGCCAGAAAGCTAAATCAGACACCACTTCACATATTCCTCCTTTATATCCCATTGTACCTGTTAAATTAAGACATATGGCCGCAGTAGACATTTTTGGTCCAATTCCGAGAACTAACAGAGGTTTTTGCTACATCTTTGTCGCTGTTGAGCTCACTTCAAAATTTGTTACTTTCACTCCGTTACGCAAAGCTACTGCTAAAACTGTTTCGAAAGCATTTGTAAAACATTTTCTATTTCATGTAGGGCATGTGATGAGAGTAATTTCTGACAATGGATCTCAATTTCGTTCTAGCATATGGACACGCATGTTACGAGCCAGAAACATTTCTCCGATTTATATATCCAAGTACCATGCTTCTTCGAACCCTTGTGAACGGTTAATGAAAGAAATTGGTAAGCTGTGCCGAATATACTGCCACAAAAGACATATTGATTGGGATACACACATACTCTCATTCCAAGATGTAATTAATTCCATTCCAAATGAATCCACTATGCTATCTCCGTCTGTTATACTGAAAAACGTTGAACCACCAAATAAAATTAAAGAATTAGTAAACTTCCCTAAATGTCGTCGACTAAGACACCACGAAATAATTGACATTGCGCTGAACAACATCAAACGTGCCGCAGAGCGCCGGAGAAGACAGCAAAAACAGGTTTGTAGACGCCGAGACTTTCACATTGGACAGAAGATATTAGTGCGTACACACTATTTATCCAGCAAATTAAAAGGTAAGTGCAGTAAATTTGAACTTCTATACGCAGGTCCATTTCGGATTCGCAGCATCCCTCACCCCAATGTTGTACACGTCGAAACTTTGAGAACCAGAAAATCGAAAGGCAACCACCATTGGTCAAATATTAAACCCTTTATTGAATGAAGACACTGTATGATTCAACACACTATGATGCCATTTACTAATACAATTATATTCACCTGACTAATTACTGATGATTATCGTGTTTTTTCTTGGGAAGTGCCCGGCAAGGTAAGGTTAGCAGGTCGCTTTTCTTGTCGTTACACATCAGACCGTGCACATTTTCCACTTTTTTTGTGTGTACGATTGTTTTCATGTTTTGTTTGGATACATTGTGAAATAGCTAAGATATAACACACACCAGTCGACTTTGACATTTTTTGCCTTGTGACATCTCAAAGATCGTGACTGTTTTACATTTTTTGCTGCTGCATTGTATTATTCTGTGTACATTTTTTGCATCTGAACACTGTCAATGTCTTTGACATATTACGTTTCTGTCATGTTATGCTGTATGGTTAATTATGTCACCATAAACCAGTAATTATTTAGTGGGTATATGATTTAAATGCAAGACATTAATCTTTGTTCATCAATTTCAGAAAGAAATGATGCGTGTAAGAAATAAATTCAACAGAAATGGGAATTTCACCTACGGAATAAACGAAAGAAGATGCAATAACTTTATGGGGAAGAGTAAATGGATCAGGATTAACAAGCATTAACAACAATATACTATACTCATCGTAGAATAGTAGTCTTAACTAATTTTTTCTTTCAGAATACAAGGTGATTGATGCAGGCTGTCAGACAGAACTACACATCTTAGTTTTAGTGATGAAATATGCTAGAGATAAGGAATAGTTATGTAATGAGTAATGAAGTGATTTTTTTTGCAGATGATAATGAATGCTGATGAATAATGATAAAGAATATGCTGTTATGAATAATGAAGTTTTCTTTACAGGTGATGATAATAATGAAGTTATGATAATGTGGATAATGAAGTGATTGATAATGAAGTTTTTTCTTTACAGATGAGGATAATGTTGAAGTTATGTATTTAGGCTATGTAGTTGTTTAAGTACTTGTTGCAGTTTGTTTTGACAGCAGGTGTTATATTGCATAGTAGGATGACGGAAACTTTTGGAAAGGACAGCTATGGAACACATTTTTATACACATTTCACTACCTGTTAATTCGAAGTTCACTACTTTTCAGCATAGTATGCGTTTCTTCTTTCAGGTCAATAATCCATTTTGTATTTTTTTCCAGGAGAAGCTTTTCATGATACTTACTAAACCTGTTACTTATTATACCTGTTCTAGTACTTGCATTTTTATTTTTTACCTATTTGTGTTTATCATTTATAAATGTGATCACATATACTGCCTTGTTACATAACCTTGCTACAGCTGACTCATGACGAATGACGTTAACTATCCTCATTTGCAGCAATAGGTCAAAAGCAAATAGTGTTATGCCTCAGCAATTAATTATCGATCCCAACGCAATGCATTGCTAACAAAAAAATGTATTACCAGTCCCAAATAGTGATACCAGTTCGAGAAAGTTCTGAGTAATGCTGAACAGCAATGAATAATATGTCACTTGGAAAATGATTAATTAATTATGCTATGCTTCGTAATTGGAAAGGAATGTGATTGTTTCATAATGCTTTGTAATTAGGAGAAGGCTAATAATTCTTACTATATTCAAATGACAAATGATTAATTATGCTTTGTAACTGGAAAAGAATGTGATTGTTTAATAATGCTTTGTAACTAGGAAAAAGCTAATGATTATTACTATTGGAATGACAAATGATTAATTAATTATGCTATGCTTTGTAACTGGAAATGAATGCGATTGTTTCATAATGCTTTGTAACTAGGAAAAAGCTAATGATTATTACTATTGGAATGACACATAATTAATTAACTATGCTATGCTTTGTAATTGGAAAAGAATATGACTGTTTAATAATGCTTTGTAATTAGAAGAAGGCTAATGATTCTTAATTATGCTTTGTAACTGGAAAAGAATGTGATTCTTACTATATTGAAATGACAAATGATGCTATGCTTTGTAATTAGGAGAAGGCTAATGATTCTTACTATATTGAAATGACAAATGATTAATTAACTATGCCATACTTTGTAACTGGAAAGGAATGTGATTGTTTAATAATGCTTGTAATTAGAAGAAGGCTAATGATTAATACTATATTGGAATGACAAATGATTAATTAACTATGCTATACTTTGTAACTGGAAAAGAATGCGATTATTTAATAATGCTTTGTAACTAGGAAAAGAAGGCTACTGATTCTATGTAAAACAATTAATGAACATTTTTCGGTAATACTACATACATGGTACAGAAATGTTCAATAACTGGGCTATGAATGCCGCAAACTACTAATGAAGAATGGTATGTGACTTAATGTCCTTCACCTTATGAGCTAACTACCCTGAATTACTGCAATGTCCATTTCTCCTGTCTATCCTAGTGATCATGGAGCACTATCTTTGGTTTCGCACTAATTCTACGTTGGTGTGCCTTGTAAGAGCGTGGTGTTGACACGACATGCTGTCCACCACCGTGAACGATGAAGACGTTATTATGGTCCCACTGTTTGGTGTACCTAGTGTACTGCCAAAATGAGAACATGGAACATTACTACAACAGTTCAGTGTCTTGGCTACACTGATAAATTCTGATGGGAAAAGAACTTCAAATTGTGTCACTTGGTGTTGTACTTCTGTGGAAAGATATGGACTTTCAGAACAGCTGTGTGCAATCTAAAGTGCTACAACAATGATGCAATCCTTCCCTTTCCTATCCTAATTCTTGTCACATAGCGAAAATAATTTTTTTTGCTAACATCATTTATGTTCATGGGTTATACATTTTAGATTTGCTGAACTCCAGTGCGAGTACACTTATGTCACTTGTCGATATGATTTTTTTTTTTGCCATTATGTTTATTTATTGCGAAAATGCTAAAGACATTTTTTCGATTTGTTCTGAAGTACAGTATATGTGCACTCTTGTCTTTTATATTGTATATACATTTTTATTTTGATGATATGTTCTGAACTACAGTGCATGTGCACTAATGTTATGTGTTAATATGTTTTCTTCTGAACTTCAGTGCCTGTGCACTTTTCTCATTTTTCAATATGATTTGTACTCGTTCTGTATATTCAATACTTCAGTGCGTGTGCACTTATGTCATTTGTTACTCATTGTATATACATTTCGTCATTTGCTAATATGTTATCAACTCCAGTGCGAGTACACTCATGTCACTTATCAACACGATTTTCTGCCATTCTGTTTATTTGTTCTGAAAATGCTAAAGAATTTTTTCAGTGCATGTGCACTTTGTTTTCTGTCAAATAATTTGTATATACAGTTTTCTGATTTACTACTATGTTTTGTACTCACATCCTGTCTTTGTCTGATATATTTTGTACTCGGTGCGTGTGCACCACATTTAATTTATGTACTAGATTTGATTATTCTGTAAATTGTAAAAATTTCTTGCGATGGCAAGTCCAAAGGACTCACCATCGCTGCCAAATTTTTGCCCCCCCAGTGGAGGGTTATGAAACACGTATGTAACGTAGCAGCGATGGTGAGGCACGTTAAAATCTTTGACCAGAGAGCCTATTATCGTGGTTAGTCTGCGCTTGACCGCGCGAGTGTTGCGAGCAGTACGCTAGTAGTCGTCGTGCAGTACAGTCTGTCGATAGCAGTAGCTCAGTTCAGTTGCGTCCAGCAGTACGCTAGTAGTCGTCGTGCAGTACAGTCTGTCGATAGCAGTAGCTCACTTCAGTTGCGTCCAGCAGTACGCTAGTAGTCGTCATGCAGAGCGGTCTGTCGGTAGTAGCAGCCCAGTGCGGTTGTGTGATGTAGTCTGTCGGCAGTAGTGGTTTAGTTCTGTCACGGTCGCGAGCGGGACGCAGTCGGCGAGCGTCGACATGACATTCTGGTCAAGATGGTGAATGAGGTATATTGTTAATTAAGGTAATCATCAGATAATGTAAAGTTTATTTATTGTAATTAATTTCCAACAAATGCCCCAATAATAATTTTGATTTCAAAGCAATTTTACAAAAAAAAAAAAAAATTATTTAATTGAACTAACGATTTCCTTCCACTTCCCTTAAAGAAAAGTTTCAGTTAAATTTAAAAAAAAAAATATATTATTTGCAATGCAGTTCCTCCAAGCCGTGCGCAACAATAAGAGCAGAAATTTGACAAGCAGTTTCAATGAGGTAAGAATTTAATTCTGATTTTTTTGCAGGGCCAAAGACCGATATTTCGGTTTAATTGAATTTTCATTATCACTGAGAGTTTCATTAGCATTGAATTGTTTTTCATTATTTTTGTGGGAGCTTACACCAGAGTCAGATTGCGAATTTCACATTTTTGTTGCCTTTGTCAGTACATTTCATTGCAGGGAGGTTACGTTTGGCTCCCATTTCTATTAAATATTGTCATTTAAATTACGGTGGGGAGGTTATACTTGGCTCCCATTTATTATTATATTTTTTATTTAAATATTTTTGTGAGGACAATATTGCTTCTTGGCTCCTATTCATTTTATATTTCTGTCCTTTTTAAATTTTTGTGGGGAGGTTACAAGGTGTATGTGTGATGTTCTTAGCATAAGCTAGTTCAAGTAGTGTGTAAGTCTAGGGACCGATGACCTCAGCAGTTTGGTCTCTTAGGAATTCACACACACACACACACACACACACACACCCGTGACGCAATTCCCTGAGAACTTACGTGAGGTAACTTTTGTGTAATCGAACCCTTCAGCGACGAGATTGTTGGCTTCAGCTCCTTGTTGTGCGTAGGACAGTAACTCCACTACTCGAATATGACGATTCCTATTTACGAATTCAAGTCTGCACCGTTCCGGCTGCATTAAAATGTCGGGCAGAACCGCTGTGAAGAGATTATTGACCCCCATGGGGCGGAGAAAGCCCGCGGACTGAAACTGTGGTAGAACCGTCAGTCAACACACAGCTACGGCAGTATTGCAGCGTTCGTTGTCCTCGATTAATTGGGTGTAATTGTATTTGCCACGCCATGTAATCCGAGCCACCTAGCCATGTCCTGCTGGCACGCACATATACGCACGCAGACATTCACACACACACACACACACACACAGAGCGCTGTTCAAACCGACCACGATTAGTAGGGGCCACAAGATGGTTGACGGCAGCAGAAAATGGGCAGGTGCGAGCCACGAGTCTATGCAGAAAAAGACCGCAGCCACATAAAATTAATTACGGTCCGGGTGGCAGTCTGAATTGCGGTAATCAGCGCTCCCGGTTATGTCCGTTTAATTCGATACCTCGGCCAGTGGGCGGGCTGCAAAAACAACGCGTCGGACGTGCTGCTAAGTGGCGAGTGTATCCGAACGCGGCCCGGGGCGTGCAAATGTAAACAACCCGCTTTCAGTGAGGAAACATCATTAAACTTGCAAGGGGACAGCACTCCATACCCGGACAAAACGCATTAGGCGATTGATCGGATTTATTGTGAGAGCGTAAGCCAAGGTACGCGAGTGAGCGTATGTGTGTGTGCGTGTGTGTGTGTGTGTGTTGAGTTATTATGTAGGATGAAGTTCGGGCAGTGCGGTGCGTGACGGGTAATATCTTTGCCCCAGTCAAATCAAGACACTACCTAGAAAATAACTGATGAAAATGAATGTTTATATAAAAAAAGTACTTTCTACTTCAAACAGTGCGACGGCGTATGGCAGCCTATATTACTGAAGAAAATCCGTCTAGTGCTATCTATATTTCGTATGGGAGGGGTTAGTGTTTGTGGAAGAATTTCGTCGAAGATATTTTTTAAATTTTAGCTGCAATGAGTGCCAATTAGTTACTGAAAAACTGATTTATATCCATAGCTAGTTTCGGGCCGTTCCATGTTTATAAGGGACCCAGAAGCATTGCACTATTCTCCTTTTTGTTTTGTACTGAGCTCTGGTGACGGCCCCACTATCATAAGAGATACAATGCATTTAACACTTGTAAGTAGGCTGTTTAGGTTTTTATGTTGGTAACGCCACGTAGCGCTCCGTATGAAAATCACTGACTGTGCTGTGTGCAGTCTGTGGCTGGTTTGCATTGTTGGAATATATGCTATTGTAGTTTTGTGATGTGAACAGCACGTAGCGTTGCGCAGTTGGAGGTGATCTGCCAGCAGTGGTGGATGTGGGGAGAGAGATGGCAGAATTTTGAGAGTGGACGATCTGCACGTGTGTTCGTCAGAAAAAGGAAATTTGTAAGACTGGATGTCATGAACTGATATATATATATATATATATATATATATATATATATATATATATATATATATATAAATAATGACTATTAAGGTAAATACATTGTTTGTTCTGTATCAAAACCTTTCATTTGCTAACTATGCCTTTTAGTAGTTAGTGCCTTCAGTAGTCAGAATCTTTTATTTAGCTGTCAGTATTGGCGCTCGCTGTATTGCAGTAGTTCGAGTAACGAAGCTTTTTGTTAGGTAAGTGATTCATGACAGGTATAGGTTATTGTTAGTCAGGGCCATTCTTTTGTAGGGATTATTGAAAGTGTGTGTCAGTAGTTTAGTGATGATCAGAATAAGTAAAGAGAGAAATGTCTGAGTACGTTCAGTTTTCCTCACCTGTTTGAAAATCAAATAACGTAAGAAGTTTATCAGCACAGTAATTTATTAATTTTTCTAAGGGGATGTTTCACACTGTGTCTTAAGTGCAACTTGTCTTTAATGTTGACTTCGTTCGGTTACTGGATCCGGACAAGCGTCATTACTACAACCTGCTTCACTTTAAGTTGCCTTTCAGTCGCAGAGTAACGCATTATCCATTAACAAGTTCTTCCACTCATGGGTAGCATATCGGGCACCATGTTCCCTCTAATGAACTCGATAAGCTGCCAGGTTTTCAGCTTCCTCCCATTTCGTGTCCACGCATGAAACATCCTTTGCGAAAGTTCTTTACCAGGTTTTACGAGACCTTCATCTACTTCTCTGTCTATCCATTCCTTTCCACAACAGTGCTGACTTGAGGGTATTCCGCCTTTCATGCGTAGAACATGAGCCGCAAGCTTCAGTCTTCTTTGAGCAACGATTCTGTGCCAACTGTATAGACCACATCTTCTCAGGATCATTTGCAACGTGGTTGCGATGACTGATCTTCAAAACATACCTCAAGTACCAGGAGCGTTTGAAAAATCCGTGCAAAAATAAAAACTACTTACATAGTCTCCTTTTAGACTTATACACTTCGTCCCAAGCAGTTCTAATTTATTGATCCCTTCCGAATAATAGCAGTTGTCCAAGTCTGCAAAATAGCTATTAGTTGCTGCAATCACCTCCCCGTTTGAGTAAAATCTTTGTCCCGCCAGCCATTTCTTCAAATTGGGGAACAAATAGTAGTCCAAGGAAGCCAAGTCTGGAATATATGGGGGATCTGAAACGAGTTGGAATCCTATTTCCAATAATTTTGCGACCACAACTGCTGAGGTGTGTGCAGGTGCATTGTTGTGATGGAAAAGGACATTTTTGCGGTCCAATCGTCGGCGTTTTTCTTGCAGCTCGGTCCAATAACCATAAATAATATGCACCTGTAATAGTTTTACCTTTTTCCAGATACTCAATGAGGATCCAAAAAGACAGTCGCCATAACCTTTCCGGCCGAAGGAATGGTCTTCGCCTTTTTTGGTGCAGATTTTCCCTTGGTAGTTTAGATTGTTGTTTGGTTTCAGGAGTATAGTAATGTATCCATGTTACATCCACAGTGACGAAACGACGCTTAAGGTACTGCGGATTCTTCCTGAACAGCTGCAAACCATCCTTGCAACACTTCACACGGTTCCATTTTTGGTCAAGCATGAGCAATCGGGGAACCCATCTAGCGTATACCTTTCTCATGTCCAAATGTTTATGCAGAATATTATGTACCCGTTCATTCGAGACGGCCGGTCGGAGTGGCCGAGCGGCTCTAGACGCTACAGTCTGGAACCGCGTTACTGCTATGGTCGCAGGTTCGAATCCTGCCTCGGGCATGGATGTGTGTGATATCCTTAGGTTAGTTAGGTTTAAGTATTTCTAAGTTCTAGGGGACTGATGACCTCAGATGTTAAGTCCCGTACTGCTCAGAGCCATCTCAGCCACTCGAGACGCCCACAGCACTCCCACTCTCGCGCATCTTAACTATTCTGTCATGCATCACCATATCATGGATTTTATCAATGATTTATGGAGTCTTAACCACGAATAAACTGTTCTAATCGAAGGTGCAGAGTCACCGTAATGTTTATCAAGGGGCTCTTTAGTCTCCTCAGGCGTTTTGCCTTTTGTAAAGTAATGTTTAATCACCACACGAAATTCTTTTTCGTCCATTTTTTGACAATCACTCGACTTCCTTGATTCACACCAATGGCAAACACAAAGAAATTGACCAATATGGCTGAAACTTTGTGTGTGTTCTTTCCAAAGATGCTACTAACTAAGTATGACCTCCATACGAGCCGGTGGTGCCATCTCTCGGACTTTTCAAACATCCCTCGTATCGTTTATCGTTGGTGAAAAACACTGAACTTTTGTACTGCTTTACCGGCCTTTTTCCAAGTATCAGATATGTATATGGCCATCGACAGGATGACAGAGTAGTATATATGGAGTTCTATGGGCATATTTAGGGCACCCAATTGCCATGAAGACCGCAGAAGCTCACCCAATTCTGCTGCTGATGTTTGCCTCTGTGTCCCAGATGTTAAGGATAACGCTGCACTATAATGTGAGTAGATGCATTTCCATTTTATGCCTATTTTGTTTGTCTTATCGCCATTTACTTTTAGCCCTACAACATTGACTATTACGTCCAGTTTGGCAGTCGTTAGTTGCAAGCACTGTGATGTTTCGGCGACAGGAGCGATGTCCAACAGTAAAATTCAGACACGTAAGTCTAGATTGCTCATTCCAACATTATGAAATCTATGACTAACAAGAAAAGAAATGGTCAGATAGCTAAGGAAAGGGGTCCTACCATCTTCTGTTCTTGTGCAGAAAGTGTAGTCAAGATACAGGTTTCTGAAAACATGAATAAGATGGTCAGGAATTCCATATAGGCTTACAATATCGCTTAATGATTTTCAATCTATACTGTCAAAAACTTTTTTAAAACCATCGAACTTTAGCTACGATGGACAATGGAATCCTAAGCATTGTTCTTTCACATTTTTTAGAACATACTTGTTCAGATCTCCTACTTTAGAACCAGCCTTTTCTTCTCATAGTTGCTGCTTCTTACATCCTTTTCACAAGATCAAGGCAAAAGACTTCGTCTGGCACAGAGACAAGAGTGATACCACTTCAGTTTGTACATTCGACTAGCGGCCCCTGTGGCCGAGCGGTTCTAGGCGCTTCAGTCCGGAACCGTGCGACTGCTACGGTAGCAGGTTCGAATCCTGCCTGGGGTATGGATGTGTGTGATGTCCTTAGGTTAGTTAGGTTTAAGTAGTTCTAATTTCTATGAGACTGATGACCTCAGATGTTAAGTCCCATAGCACTCAGAATCATTTGAACCATTCGGCTAGATTTCCTTTCTGCGGTAGCTCCACAGTTATACCAAGCCGCCAGTTATCTGTAACGTGCCTTGTTTTGCCAATAGTTACCGCACAAATTTTTCTCTGTGCGACGTCCACAACAGTTCTGCAACATGTTCATGGTAAACAAATCCCCCACAGTTTGCTTTTATTGACCGACGTCTTAAACGACAGAATTCGCTATACACTAACACTGTTTCATGTTCTTAGCCCCATCATCAGATGTGTTTCAAATCTACAGTAAAACAATAGTTACAAAATACTCTTTGAAACAATTACAGAAATTTAAAGTTATAAAGTAAAGTAAGCTTTGAGGTGCGGCCTGGGAAAATGTCCCTTGTCCCAAAAGCGACTTCTGTCATGTAAGACTTCGGTTAATAAAATCATCTTACCGTTGTGGCGGGTTTGTTTACCATGAACAGATACTGCACAGTTTAATAAGGTGTTGTTTGTTTTCGAACTTACAAACGGGTTCTGGCATTTGGCCATCACAGAGACGGTGGAAGTAAGAGCACACCACGATCTTATCAAGTGGGACAGCAGTTTCCAGCTGAGATCAGCATGGGACGCAGTGTTAGGAAAAATGTGTCAGGAATGCTCTAAATGAAAGCGACAGAGACAAGAAGGGAAATAGACAGGCAGTACCAGGACTCGACACCCGCATCACTTCCATTTCGCCGTGGCGAACGACTCGCCCACTCCCCTTCCCAGAACATCTCTTCCACAGATTGGTCTACCCGCCAGGCCATTGTAGCTTCTGTAAAGAAACGAATCGGGCATGTGGTTACCTGAAGATAACGATCAGGAAACACGCCGAAACGTTGCGACAACACGACTCGGCTGATAACCCGAAAAGATGTCATGAAGATGACGAGCAGAAAACTCGACGAAACGTCGTGACAACTGTAAGGTGACGTGCAAATCCAACGCCTTCCGTGAAAACCCTGACATGATAAGCAAATCCAGTAGTATGTCACATAGCTCCGAATAAATCGTGACATTAAATTAACCAAAGTAATACATGTAACGAGTGAGCAAATGGAATAAAACAGACTAACACAAGAATGCCTAAATGCATGTCATACCTTCCCACCGTGAGACAGACGCAGTTCCGAGGGGAGAAACGAGAACAGAAGCCGAGAGCAGAACCGTGTTAAGCTGAAGGCCCTATGATAAGGGACGGACACCCGCGTCGCCAGCTAACCGCTAGGACCACACCCTCCCCCCCCCCCCCCAGTCCATGTTAAAAACTAGAGCCCTCCAGAAGAACAGTATAGATCTTACGATAACACAAAAAGAGCCACCCCACCACAAGTTTTAGCATGAGACTGTTTCGCGTCTCTGTTACGTCAGGACCACCCCCAGCCCATGTTAAAAGCTAGAGCCCTCCAGAAGAACAGTATAGATCTTACGATAACACTAAAAGGACCACACCAGCTGCAAGTTTTAGCGTGAGACTTTTTCGTGTCTCTGTTACGTTGCAAACTTTAAAAAACATTGCCCTACCACGAAAAGTATAACGTTTCTCATTGGATAGACACAATTTTTGTAGGCGGAGCTTAAGGGTAACATAGAGACCCTGATTGGTCAGAGGAAACCACAGCCAGATAGTTTTTTTAAACCAAATTCGGTAAATTGTAGTAAGGAGAAGTTAGGAGACAGTTGCTTCCGAGACGGCGAGGTGAGCGGAGCTGTGCTGCCCGCCGCACCCTGACGAACACCGACAAGGTAATGAACGCACGCGATCCCGCATAACAGCGCATAAAGCTTCACTCAGAACTGCAGAAGTCTCATCCGTTACACCCCTTTTTTGCGTATTACTAGAGTCGATCGTCAATTAAAGCTCATGGTGTTCACATTTGCCACTTGAAGTAAAAATCTGAAATGCGATGATTTTTCTGTTATATAGTTATTGAGAAGCCACATGAGCCACTGTAATTTTACGACAATTTAGATAATTGTGGGTCACTGTACACCATTTTGATAGTTTTCTCTTTCGTGAAACTTAATTTAAACCTAGATTATAGATGTGAACCTTCGATCCATGGTAGAACTTGGAAACCCATTCAGGGAATATTCGTTCACATTTTTGTTGAACGCAGTTGGTTTTTACCAACCTGTATTAAAACATTTCCTTTTATCAATAGTGCAATTTATAAACAATGTTTTGTGAGTAGAATAAAATTTCCAATGGTAAACGTAACTGCTTTTTCGACGTTATTTTACCAGCTAACTAAAAATAGGAAAGCCTTGAACCCCTTCCACTAAATTTAGTTAGCATTAAGATTCTTTTACAGGGAGTGCAGTGGAGCTGACGCTGAAATCATTAAGTATTTGGTTATATCATCGCTAGTCTCACTGAACTCTTCTGAACTCTACATGTCATGTGTGGTCTGACGTCTCCTTACCAGCAACAGGTCCTAGTTCAAACTAGTCAATTCCCTAAAAAACACGCTCAGAGCGTCGTTGCGCGAAAATGGTAGGGAGACACGACTTAGAACAACAGACACCACGCAGAATGTTAGAAAATGGCGACCCTGCCAGGATGGTAAAATACCATGATTGAAGGTCGACCAAATGCCTAACAAGGTCAGAAAAATATCCTGTTGAAAAATTTTCGTAGTAAAAATTTTTTTTTGCTAAAGTTATACATAGTCGAAAGCAGCTGAAGCGATAGATAGTAAAAGTATTCCATAGAAAGTGAGTCTGGCAGAGACAATAGCAGAATTAAGTTATGAATTTTAATATTGTTAGAATTAAGTTTTCTCCTCAATGCAAGCGCACAGGTGGCGGATACATCGTTGACAAGTTGGTTCTGACCCAACAAGTAAGTGAATTGATTGTCAAGTCGTGTGTGTAAAAAGTTTATGAAACGCGTGAGATCGTATGAGCACATGTTGACTCGAAGTAGGGCGCGTGAATTGCTTTTAAAACTGAGAATAAGGGATTCGGAAAGATTAGCAATGGCAGATCGAGACATTGACCGAATTGAGGTAGAGACCCAACATGAAGATGGACAGAGAATAGAGGACAGTACAACAGGCGATACACTATCGCGAGCAGGCGATGCAGTATCGCGAGAAATAGGACATATAACGCACCATAACGAGGATAATGTACGTCAAGGCATAGAAAACGTAAATCAGCATACGACAGAGGAGCAGGAAGGTAGAGAGACAGTCGATGAGGATTCTAACTTGCGCCTTGAATACGTAGAACCCATAGTACAAGTAATCAGAGCTCTCTCACCACAGAGTACAAGGAATGCGAGCAGAAACGTGTCACAGCACAGTTCAATGCAATCGGTTGCGAATCAACACTTGGGCGAAAACACAGAGCGTAGGACGTCGGAAGAAAACGCAATAGGACACACCAGTCTGGCAGAATTATTACAACAAATTACGGAAACCATGACATGACAAAATAAAGAAATTGCAAACCAAATTAAAAATCAGAATGCAGAAACGACGAACCAAATTGCAGAAATCACTAGACAAACGCGTGAGATTATAGAACAAAACAAAAAAATTCAGTTACACCTAAGTCATATTGAAGACGAGGCAAAAGAATCTCGAGAAGTGATAGGAAACTTAATAACAGATCACAATCAATTGAGAACAGACATTGACAAGGTACAAGCTGACGTAAAAACATTGCGTAGTGACATTCAGGACGAGATCAAAACATTACGTAACAACACCCAGGGAGAAGTCAAGAAACTAGAGAAACAGATAAACGAAATTACTAGACAAGCAGCAGGTACAGCGCGTGAAGTTGTTGAAAACAGTGTGTTACACAAACGTATCACAAAAGCAGCGCTGAAAAGATATGATAACCGCATAGTCAAAATAGAAGCGCAAACGAAGCGACAATTTCAGAAATTGCGAACAGAGTTGTTGCAAACCACTGAAGAGCGTAGTGAACAGGATCGAACAAACACAGAGTCTGCAACCACATCCGTATCTGTAACAGCACCGGAAAAACAAGCAATTAACGAAGATATTACGCATTTGCGATTCCAATCACAGGCGGAAAGTAACATACGTGAAATCAGACAGCCTGCACAACAACAAACACGTTTCGACATTCTTGATGAACAAACATCATCACAAACTCATGCGGAACCACAAATGTATGTTTCAAGACAGTTTGGATCGTGCAATGAAGCAGCAGGGTTAGCCAGACAAGATACCGAACCAATACCTGACAATGGAAAGCCAGGCCGCAAAGAGTACAGTACAATGCATTCAGCTACACGTTCACAACCGATGGAAGAAAATTACTGCGTACCACTCCAACGATACTACGCAAGGGTAGGCGAAAGTTACAGTGGACAATATCCAATGTATCTACCACAACCGGAAAGAACGACGGGAGAAATGATCAGAAAAAAAAGTGGCGAAGGATCACGAATTTCATTTGGAACTATGACGAAGTACGACAACGATCATTTCCTCACAGTCAGAAAATTTCAACACTTTCGAGAAGGAAACTCTTCACATCCACGAACTTTTATTGACCAATTTGCGAGTAGGATTACCAGAACACTGGACGCTAGCACACAAATTAGACTTTATATGTGCACACATGTCAGGAACAGTCGCAGAAACCATGCAAAATGTTGCAGCGACATGCCGATCGTACGAAGATTTCAGAGAGAAATTTCTCTCACGATATTGGTCCAGCGCAGCACAGAACAGAGTGAAGTACGAATTATTACAGAACCCATATTTTGAAAATTCAGGAATTTTTCGAATTAATGGCAAAGAAAAATCAATGCTTAGATGCACCATACAGTGATGGAGAGTTGATTAAATTATGCGCGAAGAAGCTACCATTGAAATACCAGCAATCATTAATAGGGCGCGGAAGCAATGACGTCGAAGCATTTAAAGGTATTCTAAGGGAACTAGAGTTCATATTTTCGAAAGATGACGCAAGGAAAGACGAAGCGCATGTAAAAACGAAAGCAAAAAGCAGTGGAATCCACAAGACACAGTACGAAGAAACAATAACGACAACCGGAACGAGCACTGGAGAACCAATAGACCGACAAATTATCAACAAAGAAACCACTATCAACAAGCTGAACAAGAAAAGAGAATACAGATAGCAGAGGTGGAGGTAAGACCACCAAACCCCGATAAACGTTCGAATTGACAGCTAAGCGCCCATGCCAAAGAGAATGACGCACCGACCCAGGACAATTGCAGCACGTTGAACAGAGAAGCAAAAATCTTATCACGAGAAGAGAAGAAGGAAGAAACAAATCCGCAGGGACCAGATGAAAACGAAGACAAGAAAATAACAATATCGTGTTGGGACGAAATTAATTGGGAGAATACTGACGAGTAAAATGAATTACAGAGGCATGCACAACGAATGTAGGAGGAACGGACGAAGTAATGAGTATTGCAGAGCTATTTGAGATGGAAACCAGGGAAAGTGAATTCAATGAGGATAATGCGCAGTCGACAGAAGTTGAAAATAAGTTACTAGTGGGCACACAACCCAACGTATATAATGAAGGAAGTTATGAAGCGATAATTAGAGCATTTAGATGCGATTATGTGGAAGTAGCGACGAAGAAGGAGAAGATAGACGAGGATGAGGAAAAAGTAGACGATGTTGAAGGAAGAAATAGAGAACAGGAAATAAAAGAGAGAGAAGTAGCAGTCGAAGCTTATCCTACAGAAAGTTCGAATTCACAAGGGAAATTCCTAAAAAGACTCATGTATGATTCTGTGGAGGATTCGCGGATGTAAGAAGAAGAAGAACAGAATCAACCCTTTCAAATTCAACCAATTGTGAAGGCCGTGGTAAAGCATATCCCAGTCAATATTGTAATTGATAGCGGAAGTGAACTGACTGTGATCTCAGAAAATTTGTTCATGCAGTGTAAGGCCAATGAGGAATTGCCAGTTCTGAACACACGTAAGATTAAAGCAAGAGGTCCTATTAGAAACAATGCTGCGGAAGTTACGAGACAAACAAGGTTAACTCTTTCGTGTCAAGGTCAAAAGATCGAAGCCAACTTCGTGATTATACCTAAACTAACTGTAGATTTGATTATAGGTGCAGATTCTTTAAATGAGAGACGAGCGATAACAGATATGGGGAAAGGTAGCGTAACATTCGAGAATGTCACACTTCTCTCTGAGCAAAAGCTAAAATTAGAAGAAATACCAGTTATAAACAAACAATGTAGAACGATGCGAGATAAAGAGGATGAAGAATTAGAATGGTATGCACAAAAGGGGGAATCGCCTCAACTCATGTTAGAAGTCCATAAAGAAATCGACGAAAAATTGCAAGAAGTTCAAGGTATTTTGGATCACAGTAAAAGAGAATTAAAGGGTATTTTACGAGATAAAGCAGAGGTATTTCTACCTAAGACTGGCAGTATTAAGCACTTTCAGTACAAGTTTGAAGTAAAACAGCACAAACCATTTAGAGTGCCACCCTATACAATCCCATTAAGCTACAGGAATAAAGTATTCCAGGAGATATCTAAAATGTTAGATGACGATATTATTGAACCAGCTACCTCCACATATAACAGCCCGCTCCATATTGTACAAAAGCGAAATGGGAGCATCAGTTTAGTGCTTGATTCCAGACAGATCAACACAATCATAATCACTGAGACAGATCGCCCAGATACAAAACTTCCACGGTGCTAAGATATTTTCATCAATTGATTTACGGAGTAGTTTCTGGCAAATAGAATTGGCCCCAGAATGCAGAAAATTTACAGCATTTATCGTATCCGTTAGATGTTACCAGTTTAAACGATTGCCATTTGGTTTAAACATATCATCAGCAGCGTTTATTAGGAGATTTAATATATACTCAGTCCTGAAATATTACAAAAAATTACTTGTTATGTTGATGATGTGATTACAGCAGAACCCTCTTGGGAACATCACAACGACACATTAAATCAGTTTTTACAGATCATGTAAGAGCATGGGGACACAGTAAATATAACAAAATCCAAATTTGGAAGGCGAGAGGTCAAATTTCTAGGACACATAATTTCCGAGAAAAGGGTAATGTCCGACCCAGAAAAGCTAACGGCAATCAAAGAATTCTGTGCGCCATATAATAAGAAAACTCTCAGAGGATTTCTAGGTCTCACCGGATTCTATAAAAAATGTATTTGGATCAACTCTCTCGCAACACCACGCCTATGTGCATTGACTGGAAAAAACACGCCATGGGTATGGGATCAACAAGCCAATGAAGAATTTTTAAAAGTGAAAAACGCACTAACAACAGCACCGATTTTAGCACATCGTGATCTAACACAAAATTTTTGTATGGTCACCGATAGCGCGAAAACAGGTTTAGGAGTTGTTTTATTCCAAGAATACGAACAGGCAGGACTAAGATCATATAGAGCAATTGCATTTGCCAGTCGGGTACTCACAAAAAGCGATAAAAACTATTCAGTCACGGATCTGGAAGCATTGGCCATTGTATGGGGCTTCCAACGTTTTCGATAATTCCTATTCGGAAGAAAAACAAAAGTATACACTGACCACAAAGCATTAGAATTTCTGTTATCTGCCAAACTAACTCATGGGAGGTTAGCCAGATCGATGTTAATACTACAAGAATTTGACTTCACTATTACACACATACCAGGACCAGCGAATGTATTAGCAGATGCTTTATCACGATGTCCACAGGGTGCATCCAATAACATAGGTTTGGAAGCAGCAGAAGACCAGTTTACAATGTACTATATGAAACAAGTACCTTTCGAAAACTGCATTACGACAGCATTGAAAAACATAGGCAAAGAACAGGACAAGGATCCCGAAATACTAGGAATCAAACACAAGTGGGGAAGTAAGGATTTTCCAGACATTCGACAGCACTATCTCGTAAAAAACAATGTTTTATTTTTTAGACGAAATGTTGCAACGAATGAATGGTTAATTTATATCCCAGATGAACTAATTAATAAGTACATATGGTATACACATTTAAGTAATGGCCACTTTGGACCAAGAAATGCTTTTTTTTTAAAAAAAAAAACAAGCCATTTTCCTAATATGGAAAGACGAATTAGAACAGTATTGTCAAATGCAAAAAATGTATGAGGGCTAAACACGTCACTTTCCAAACCAAACCACCTATGTTTCCAATAATTCCTAAAAGATTAAAACAAATAGCTGCAACAGACTTGATGGGGCTCATCCCACGCACAAAAAATGGATATATTTTCATATTTGTCGTTTTGGAACTTACTTCTAAATATGTTACCTTGACACCATTAAAACAGGCAACAGGTCTTACTATAAATAAAGCATTTAGACAAGATTTTCTGAGTCAAGTAGGTCGAGTGGAACGAATAATTACGGATAATGGCCCTCAATACAAATCAACACAAAATAAAACCCATCTACATATCTAAGTACAAACCTAGCGTAAATCCAGCAGGACGATCTATGAAGGACATAGGCACTTTATGCCGATTATATGCAGACAAAAGACACAACTCTTGGGATATATACCTTAAAGATTTTCAAGAAGTAATAAACGAAATGCCACATAGCACTACACTACTACCTCCAGTTACTGTATTTAAAAATATTGAACCCCCAAACATAACCAGAGTAAAGTCAGATTTCCTATTGTACCACATAGACAGCACAAACAAGTCATAGCAACAGCACTCTCCAACATCAGAAAGGCAGCCATTAAAAGAAAGAGGAGATAGAACAGCAATTAAAAGAACATTCTCAGTAGGCCAGAAAGTATTTGTAAAAACACACCATCTCTCCAGCAAACAGAAACACAAAACACATAAGTTTTATGCTGCATGCAAAGGACCTGTCATAATTAGCCGAATTGCTCATGATAATGCTGTGGAACTAATGAAGCTAAAACAGGCAAAACCTTAGGACTTCACCATGTGAGCCGTATCAAAAAGTTTGAAGATTAATTTTATTACTGGTAAACAATCAGCACAGTATTTCAAGATTATGTTAGAGATAAGATCGTCAGGAGAAAGAAGAATGAAGAGAGAGGAAGATGGTAAAAAGAATGTAGTTTCAATAAAAACAAAAATAAAAATAACAACAATAGTACCATAGATCAAGGTGAAGGGATAAAGCGTAGATAGTCTAACAGCATGAAATACTAAAATGCTATACACCACGACACTACATAAAAAAATAAAAAAAACGAATTTGAGGGCTTTTGTAGAAGTTAAGACTCAAAATATCTTAGAATTGTAACATGGAAAGGGCGCCAAAATTTGTAAGGTTTTTTAAGAAGGCGTAAAACAATGTAGGTACTAGACATATGTTAGATGCTTATAAGTAAAACTTTTTGTAAGAACCATTGTAATAACTCCAACAAAGACCAGATGCAATGACCCACAAGTTGCAATGTGAGAAGTATCAAGAAAGAAAAGGACGTAATTAGCAAGAGACGATTCCTACAAGGCAGAAGCATCGAGAGAAGGGAAAGGACAGCGAGACCAACAGAAGGCCATTGTAGCCAAAGTGGGCAGTAAATCTGTCCACTAAGCGGAACCCTGCAGAGACACGACAGGACACGGAACGGCAGAAGGGTCCGGAATGCCAGAAGGGTCCCCGGGGTGCCTCGAATGAATGGATCGAGCAAAAACCGGCCCGACGAGAAGACCGCTTGGGCAAGCCACCACTGGCAAAAAAATATGTGTAAAAGTCACACTACTGCTATTAAACAGCACGCTGATGCACAAAACTGAAGAAAACTTCCACAAAGTAAAAATGACATGCCCAAACAATTTATCAAACTGTTACTAAGAGGAGAACTTCAAAGCGACTAGTTATCAATAAATATTTCCATATCCTGCCCAGAGAAGAACCAAGAAGCAAGTAAGAAGCAGAGAAAAAGCAGGAAGAACAGAAGTTGAAGATTCACAAGATTGAGACCAAGAAAGAAGATGGGTGAAGAATAGACGAAATACCTTCCCAAATCCCTATCCTATTGTAAACTAGTCGTCTGCGAAGTATTACAAAGAGAAACGACCGTTTTCAGCGACACATAATGATGACTTTCACTCATACAAAGCCAGTAAACCACGAGATTCTGCACTCACAGCTCCATTACATTATGGGACGTCCACAACAACAACACACAGTTGCAAAGCCAACAATAAATGATGAACAAAGCTGTACATGAAATACTTGCCCACATCCATCTCGCTCAAGTCCATCACCTTCGTGCAAAAACATTCGCCAACCTCATGCTTAAACATTCATAGGATTGTGTGAATTTGTGAAATCAAATTATGTGATGTAGGAATTGTGCAAAAGAAATGTGTGAAAAACTAAATAAGTTAAGCACACCAGACAGCTAATAAACTACAAAATAACAGTCATTGACTATGGACTTAAGTAAAAATAGACTATCGATAAAAATAAGTCATTATTTCTGAAATGTACAGTATATAAAGAACAAAAGTAAGGCATAATAAACACTAAGACTATATACCACTTATTTTCTCCTCATAAAAATAAAAGAATAACTACATTTTACTTATTTTCTCCTTATAAAAACAAAGTATAAAAAATTATCTTGTTGGATGTTTTCCCTTTTTTTTAGCATTTGTACCATTTGTTACGATAATATCTCAATACTTGTGTATGTATATTTTTTTGTCAAAGCAATTCTTGGAAATATTCTTATTTATAAAAACAATATTTCTAAGAAAATCGATGTGAAAGACTCATCACTTTCGATAACAAACTTCTTAAAAAACAAACTTCACACTTAAATAGAGAAAGAAAATAAATATAAATTAATAATAGCATAAAAATATTCTTCTCTTGTCATTTTTAATTATAATGTGGAAGAATATAAAAATATAAATTAGCAATACAAACTAGCATAGAACAGAATATACAGAATAATGTTGCTGAACAGTAGGCATCAAAATTTAGACAACGGAATAATTTTTGACTGGCTTACACAACAATTCAATCATTGTCTAACTTCAGTACAAAAATTAAGTTCGAAGGGTAGTGAAATGTAAGGTGTCAGGCAAATCCAACACCTTCCATGAAAACCCTGACATGATAAGCAAATCCAATACTATGTCACATAGCTCCAAATAAATCGTGACATTAAATTAACCAAAGTAATATGAGTAACGAGTGAGTAAATGGAATACCACAGACTAATACAAGAATGCCTAAATGCATGTCATACCTTCCCACCGTGAGACAGACGCAGTTCCGAGGGGAGAAACGAGAACAGAAGCCGAGAGCAGAACCGTGTTAAGCTGAAGGCCCTACGATATGGGACAGACACCCACGTCGCCAGCTAACGGCTAGGACCACCTCCCCAGCCCATGTCAAAAGCTAGAGCCCTCCAGAAGAACAGTATAGTTCCTACGATAACACAAAAGGGGCCACCCCAACCGCAAGTTTTAGCGTGAGACATTTTCGCGTCTCTGTTACATCAGGACCACCCCCCAGCTCATGTTAAAAGCTAGAGCCCTCCAGAAGAACAGTATAGATCTTACGATAACACTAAAAGGACCACACCAGCTGCAAGTTTTAGCGTGAGACTTTTTCGCGTCTCTGTTACGTTGCAAACTTTAAAAAACATTGCCCTACCACGAAAAGTATAACGTTTCTCATTGGATAGACACAATTTTTGTAGGCGGAGCTTAAGGGTAACATAGAGACCCTGATTGGTCAGAGGAAACCACAGCCAGATAGTTTTTTTAAACCAAATTCGGTAAATTGTAGTAAGGAGAAGTTAGGAGACAGTTGCTTCCGAGACGGCGAGGTGAGCGGAGCTGTGCTGCCCGCCGCCCCCTGACGAACACCCACAAGGTAATGAACACACGCGATGCCACATAACAGCGCATAAAGCTTCACTCAGAACTGCAGAGGTCTCATCTGTTACACCCCCTTTTTGCGTAATACTAGTGTCGATCGTCAATTAAAGCTCATGGTGTTCACATTTGCCACTTGAAGTAAAAATCTGAAATGCGATGATTTTTCTGTTATATAGTTATTGAGAAGCCACATGAGCCACTATAATTTTACGACAATTTAGATAATTGAGGGTCACTGTACACCATTTTGATAATTTTCTCTTTCGTGAAACTTAATTTAAACCTAGATTATAGATGTGATCCTTCGATCCATTGTAGAACTTGGAAACCCATTCAGGGGATATTCGTTCACATTTTTGTTGAATGCAGTTGGGTTTTACCACCCTGTATTAAAACATTTCCTTTTATCAATAGTGCAATTTATAAACAATGTTTTGTGAGTAGAATAAAATTTCCAATGGTAAACGTAACTGCTTTTTCGACGTCATTTTACCAGCTAACTAAAAATAGGAAAGCCTTGAACCCCTTCCACTAAATTTAGTTAGTATTAAGATTCTTTTACAGGGAGTGCAGTGGAGCTGACGATGAAATCATTAAGTATTTGGTTATATCATCGCTAGTCTCACTGAACTCTTCTGAACTCTACATGTCATGTGTGGTCTGACGTCTCCTCACCAGCAACAGGTCCTAGTTCAAACTAGTCAATTCCCTAAAAAACACGCTCAGAGCGTCGTTGCGCGAAAGTGGTAGGGAGACACGACTTAGAACAACAGACACCACGCAGAATGTTAGACAACACGACTCGGCTGATAACTCGAGGAGATTTCATGAAGATAAGGAGCAGGAAACTCGACTAAATATTGCGACAACACGACTCGGCTGATAACCCGAGATTTCTTCAACGTTTGTTCATTGACGAGTAATCCAGAGTTTGTTTTGTGAACGGCATTCTTTTATTTCATTTGTTCCTTTATTATAATACGTTGTGCACGCTATCTGGACGGACTCAAAAATCGACATCGTCCTTTCTTCCGCAAAACTACACCCCGAAACTACGTCTGAGATTTCACGCCAACGCTCTCACTTCTGCGACAAACGCCAATCAAGGGTGCAAGCATTTCCGTTGATCGAAACTCGAAACCCACCTGAAGGCAACAGAAACTCTCCACTTGTCGGAGAACGCTTGAAGTTTGACAGTTACACATATGAATTTCTGTAACTTACCGTTCGGTATTGTCATTTCAAATCCTTCCGTCATATTATTTCAAATAAACACTACTTTTTAACAGATGTTTGACATCATTCGCTGTGCTCTGTATTCAGTACATTGACGTTTTCTATTCTGCGGACTGCTAGCTGCTCGTTGCGTCCCAAAGTCGTCTTACGTGGAAGACGTCAACCAAGTGGGTATTTAGCAGGCCATCTTTTGTTCTCCGTGTTTCTTCGATGACAGTACTGCAGCTTCCAATTTCGTTTTCTCCTGTCTGACATAAATTCTCTCGTCTACGTTCCTAATGTTCTTTTGAACCCAGCTGCGAACAGGATATAGAAAACGGAATGAATCAGGGATGGTATATAGTGGAACAAGTCCATAGGATAAAACCCTAAGGAACGAATACGTTATATAATTATTGAGGGAAAACAAGCTGAAATTACAAACTCTGAAGATGGATAGGAGGAGAATGCTGAAAATCGATGATCGATATGGGAGAAAATCTAATTCAGTAAATTCGAACGTCATAGATAGAAGAATGCATGACAGCCTTCAGAATGATGTAAGAGGATAACACCACAGTTTGCATGGTAATGAAATTGACATGAAGTATAAACAGTCTAAATAAGAGCTAATCTGAATAAGAAGTCGAAATATTAAGAAAGGCATCATTCTGAGAAACTGGCAGGTAAAACATAAATATTCTTAGAAGTAAAACGAATAGACGTTTACCTACGACGTGCAGATAAAACTTCCATTAAAGGCCGAAGAAAGAGCAGCCAGATGACAAGAGTGCAATGAAGGCTTTTGCGATGGAGAAGAACGTTCCCGAATTGTGATAGCCGAGGGGGAGGAAGCTTATGTTCAAGAAATGGGTGATCTAGTAATGAAGGTAGGATGTGAGATATCTGTATATGATCTAAGTTCAATGGAGGCAGCAGGAGTAGATAGTATACAATCAACGTTACTGAAGTGGCTGCGTCTGGCGTAAGATCCATCGGTGAAACTCCATATCTTGTGCTCACTATATCCAACTGCAGACTTCCTAATTTTCGCATGCTTTCTGATCTTTGCGAAACGTATATATTGATGACTGTGATTCGCTCATCAATTTTATAAACATTTCTTGAAGTTACTTCTCACAGATCTGCTCCATCATTAACCATTTAATTATGCCCTTCCATCACTGGTTCATTCTGTGTTCTGTAGCCCTTTCATAATCCAGATGTTTATTAGACAGTGATCCAGGCCCTTACAAACGGTGACGGACTCTTCGAGCAGTTTGCACATGTACGGAACCTTGTGACTGCACGCCTTATTTCATTTCAGCTGCAGGTAATAAGGAGTGTCCTTAGGGTAGAAGTTCAGGAAACCTGATGCTTGCTCAAGCTTAATCGAGGCACCGTGCCGGCCGGTGTGGACTAGCGGTTCTAGGCGCTACAGTCTGGAACCGAGCGACCGCTACGGTCGCAGGTTCGAATCCTGCCTCGGGCATGGATGTGTGTGATGTCCATAGGTTAATTAGATTTAAGTAGTTCTAAGTTCCAGGGGACTGATGACCTCAGAAGTTAAGTCCCATAGTGCTCAGAGCCATTTGAACCATTTTGAACCAGGCACCGGTGCACTACAAGGCACCCATCGGCGTTACACGTGGAATGTGACTATGACGAGGTAAAAATAGTAGAACATCCATGTAATGCCGAGAATTATGCTCGGATTTTGTCCATTATAAATGGTTTCTTTTAAAGTCTGCGACCGTGAAAACAGTGGCTTTGATTATACATGGTTTCTTTTAAAGCCTGCGACTGTGAAAACAATGGGTTTGTTTCGAAATAACTTTCTGCTACCAGTCACGATTTTTGTTTTACTTACGTATTACACCTCGCAGTTTCAAGTGTGTGTTTCTTCATACTATGTCATTTTTTCGTAAACAAAACAGAACGTCACACCTCGAAAACATTACGAAAAAATGACATAGTACAAAAAATACACACTAAAAATGGATTTCCCGAAACGTGTCATGTAAAACATAAATAAAAGAATATCGTGAGTGATAGCAGGAAGGTATTTATAAGCCAACCCGTTAATTATACTGGGAAATGCATAAAGAGCTGTACAGGGGCGCAGGAAAGAGGATAAGTTTGTTAAGTACATGCGTTCCTGTGCGAGCAGGAGAACTGCACGTGACGAAAAGTTAGCTCGGCTGGTGCATCCTCCAGACAAAAAGCAGCGGTTCTTCGCTCTAGATGCTGCAGAAGAAAGCGCAGAGGTCCGCTATTGTTATCTGTGTCACTCCCTTCACGACCTCCGTCAGATACTGCCCTATGAACGATCTCTATATTAGTACGACCTGCATGCAACTGAATGAAGCTAATATTTGTTTTGACATATTACGGCATCATCAGTGGCCTGAAATAAATATGCGTTTTCACTTTTACGCAGCACCTTCAGCTATCACATTCTGGCGTTTTACGTGTAATTTAGCAATAGTTATGAGATAAGCCCCTTTTGCTTAATGTACATTGTTTGACAAAAAAACTGAAGAACGAAGAAGACGTAGTCGAATACCATGCAACTTCCACACATACACCCCGTCGGCGGGTAAGTAAATGATTAGAAATTGTCCTATAAGTATGACATCCAAAGCTGAAATAGTACTGAAATTATATATTGTAAGCCTATATGGAATTCCATACCACCTTATTCACGTTTCCATCTACACTGCGTTAAGGTATGAAATGACTGATCAACCAATAATTGTCACGACATCTGGCGACCCGTTTCTGCTGCCTTTGTTTTAGTTTACTGGTTTCAGCGCAATTTTCGTAACATTTGAAAGAAATGTGGGTGTAATTATTAATGCAGCTTTCCAGGTTTGTGATTACATTTCAAAATTACGACTCAGTGCGTGAAACTAGTTATGTAATCTTTTACAAAAGTCATTGTTTTAGTGAATGTGGCTTAACGGCCGTTTGTGGTGTAAAATAAACATTTTAAATTAATATATATTGAGATGTTGAAATGCTGCTATAAGTGATTGAGGGTCCAATTTGTTGGGTTAGCTGTCTTATTGTAGTCGCTCAGAGGCTTGTACAACCGGTTTCATACCATGCACGTACATCTTCAGATTATTTCTACGTAAAATTACAAATACAAAACTTTATAAGAGCCGTACTACTGATTTCTTAAGTTCTGAGCTGAACTTTGGAAATCAGTAGCACGGCTCTTATGAAGAACTGAACTCACTGAATCAGTAATATGGTTCTTAAGAAATTTTGTATCAAGAAAAATTTACGCAGAAATATTTTTGAAGATGTACCTGCATGGTACGAAACCGGTTGCACCACTCTATGCGACTGCAATCAAACAGCTAACGCGCAAATTGGACTTTCTATCAATTTTACCAGCATTTCAATAACCCAGTATATTTTTATTTGTTTCTCTTCTTTGCAGCATATATAAATGATTAGAGTTGCGATTATCCGTGACAGATAGAACGAACACCAGAAGTGCATTTGTGTTGTTCGTGTTCAGTGTTGTTACCAGGCCAAGTAGGGTAAATGAGGGACGTAAAGAGCGTCAGACGTTGATTGATCACTGTGAAGAACAAGATGTCGCGCACTCGTGTGAGACAGCACCTGGCAAAATTTGTAAGGGGCGTCACTGGGGATCTCCATTTGACCGGCTCTCCGAATCGCGCAATATCCAGATTTGTGGGGCGTTCGGATGTGACTGTGCTCCGATGCGGAATCGCCTGGGAAAGAGGATAGCACGCAAGTTGAAAAAGAGAGTTCTCTCCTTCATGCCTCCTCTGTGTTGCCACAGATCGCATGTCACTTATCACATTTGTACTACACTGAAGCGCCGAAGAAACTGATATAGGCACGCATATTCAAATACAGAGATTTGTAGACAGAGGCAGAACACGGTGATGCGGTCGGCAACTCCTACTTAAGATAACATGTGTCTGGCCCAATTGTTAGATCGGTTACTGCTGCTACAATGTAATAGTCGGCCCACGGGCGATGGGACACAGCATCTCCGATGTAGCAATGAAGTGGGGATTTTCAAGAAAGGGACGTTGAAATCTTCCCGTCTCCCCATATCTCTTTTCCTTCTTTTTTTTTTTTTTTGTTTACTCAACAACCGTCTTTTCTATATCTGTTTTTTTTTTTTTTTTTTTTGGTTACGCAACTTTCCCTTCTACAATAACCTATGAAACCTTTCCTTAGGATTTCTATCTCTTGCTTAATAATAACAAATGAAATCTTCCCTTTGAAATTTATTCTCTTTCTCAATCTTTGCATACAAATTTAATTGCTGCTTATTAAAAGTGATTTTCTGATTATTTCGAGGGAACATAGAATGTGTCGTCGTCGTGGCCCTCAGTCGTTATCTGCAATAACCCAAAACTGTTCCTTGCCTTTTTTACTGTTACTGGATCGCCATCTGACTGCTACATCGAACTGCGACATGAATATGCTTACTCTGGTTTACTATACTCTATTAACTGCTGGTGGGCCGTCGTAATGAGTAGCTGTATTTATTACCAAAGCTGACGTTATTCTTTAATAGCAAAGCTGACGTTATTCTTTAATTAATTTGACTGAAGTATCGTAACTCATAGTTAAACTTTTTCTTGACAACAATAAAATTTTTGCAAAGTTTTAAGTTGATGGTTTTTGGGATGGATTATAATCAGTAATGCAACATTGCTGGCAAAAATTAATTATATTCTGAAAACGCTTCAAATATTTACTGTTGGTAATGAAATGATTTTACAAACGTTCAAATGGAACTTACTTTTTACAATAATCTTACAACTAGCATTGCGCAAATATACCTTCAGTAGTCTTGAGTTTGGCAAAGAAAATAATTGAATAATATTAGTTCCTCTTATGATAATGGTTAGTTGATGTCTCTGTACATCCGTTTATAATCTCTTGTAAATCACAGCTGGTGTCTGGCAGGCACACTACTCCTCTCAACCTCTCGTTTCAGACCCGCTACCGACTTGCTTCACTTCTCGCTTACTACTGACTTCCTACGAACGCTAAAGTGCGGCCTCTCCTGCCAACAATGCTTCTGGTGCAGACAATCCCTGCTACCGTTACAAAATGTATCAATGCGCGGTCTTTCTCGCTTTTTTCTTAAAATGTATCCATACGCGGTCTCTCCCGCCCTTTTTAAAATTATATCAATTTGCGGTCTCTCTTGCCAACAATACTTTGGTGCAGACATTCCCTGCTACCACAATTATTTCTAACATGACAAATATTTATTATTCCTAGTTAATCCTATTAATAAAATATAAACATCTTCCATAAATTGTGGGTTGACAATAGACAATAGAAATATACACGTCTTACAACGTCTGAAGGGAATTGTTCAACGAGACAGAAATGCAACCCTTCCGCAAACTGCTGGAGATTTCAGTGCTCAACAAGTGTCAGAGTGCAAACCATTCAACGAAATGTCATCGATATGGGCTTTCGGAGTCGAAGAGGCACTCGTGTACCCTTCATGAGTGCACAACGCAAAGCTTTACGCCACGCCTAGGCCCGTCAACACCAACATTGGACTGTTGATGACTGGAAACATGTTGCCTGGCCGGACAAGTCTCGTTTGTAATTATCTCGATGGTATGGACGTGTACGGGTAAGGAAACAACTTCAAGAATCCACAGACCCCGCATGTGATCAGGTGACTGTTCAAGCTGGTGGAGTCTCTGTAATGGTGTGGGGTGTGTGCAGTTGGAGTGATACGGGACCCATGATACATCTAGATACAACTCTGACAGGTGACACGTAAGTAAGCATTCTGTCTGATCACCTGCACCCATTCATGTCCATTGTGCGTTCCGACGGACTTGGGCAATTCCAGAAGGACAATGCGACACCACAGGATTGCTACAGAGTGGCTCCAGGAACACTCTTCTGATTTTAAACACTTCCGACGGCCTCGAAACTTCCCAAATATGAACATTGCTGAGCATATCTGGGATGCCTTGCGAAGTGTTGTTCAGAAGAGATCTCCATCCTCTCGTACTCTTACGGTTTTATGGACAGCCCTATAGGATTCATGGTGTCTGTTAGTCGAGTCCATGTCACATCGTGTTGCGGCACTTCTGCGTGCTTGCCGGATCCCTACATGATATTAGGCAGGTGTATCAGTTTCCCTGATTCTTCAGTGTAAGACTGCAGTACATGCGAGGTTCGCATTTGCTTCCACCGCCCTGAGCGGAATGCATAAGTTCTAATTAACTCTCACCAATCTGCAGTTTTCTATACTTGTTGTCCCCTGCGCAAAAGACAGCACCTCGGTCGTGTGTCCGTTAACTTGAGGCAGTAATAAACTCTGAGCGAGTAACTGATGTTGTATGAATAAAAAAAAATTCAGTTGGTTTGCCTATACGGGTTGCCACTCGCTTTTTATGTGCAGTGTACGAAAAACTGCAATTACGTTTCACTTTATGAATCGAAAATCATTTCCATTCTTCACACGTTCATAAAAAATAAACATTACAATGAACTGCATATCTGCGTAGTTACCATCAAATTGTTCTAAATTACACATCCAAATACCCAAAGATTGCTAATAATTCGTTAACCGATACCGATTAAGGCAGACAACTTGTCTATGTTCCGAGACAGACGAACCCGCTACACATTTACAAACCAGAGATTGCTAATATAGTCTTAACTGACATCGACCGCGGCACACAGCACTTCAGACATCCGAGACTACCGAACCAGCTCTGATCTTACAGCCAAACCACTTCGTCGGCTATACAAGTTAGGCTCGATCCCAAGATCTCCGAAGTACTTCGTCTGCCTTTCCGTTTATCAGCTGTTTATTATTCTGCTGGTAATTAATACTTTTGGAATAATGGGGTGATAGCCTGGTACTGAGAGGTTCTTTTATTTAAAGGCAAGTAAATTCACTGTTTAATCTTTCTGATTTTATAATTTTGGTGCGCTAGTTCCGAACGCTGCAGGCAGTCACGGAGCAGAACCACAATTTAGGAGGTCTTTCTCACGATATCCGTGCCGAGAAAACCATCTGTCATCGGTACCTCTCATCACATTTCGTCCTCTTCCCACTACTGCCTTCTCAACTGTCTAAGAAGAGTTTCTTGTAGATGAATATGATGGCTGCAAAGCTAGAAATATAACAGTAGGCATAGTCGCCTAAGAAGACCTTCTTGTAGCTGAATATGATGGCTACAAAGCTAGAAATATAACATAGGTATACTCGCCCTCAATCTTCTAGTCGACCAAGTCTGACAATCACAAGGTAGGAGCTCCGTGTTGTTACATCGATCACTGCTGCTACAATGGCAGGTTATCAAGATGCAAGTGAGTTTTAACGTGCTGTTATAGTCGGCGCACGAACTGTTCAGCAGAGGTTTCCATCCTCTCGTATTCTTACGGTTTTATGAACAGCCCTACAGGATTCATGGTATCAGTTAGCTCCAGCACTACTTCCGACGTTAGTCGAGTCCAAGCCACGTCGTGTTGCGGCACTTCTGCGTGCTCACGGGGGCGCTACATGACATTAGGCAGATGTGCCAGTTTCTTTGGCTCTTAAATGTAGAATCAAACAGTATTCATTTAAAAGTAATCAGTAAAAGATGCTGCCGAAAGGATGAAAAAAAAAGTAAAGAAAAAAGAACGTGTTAGAGAGAATTTGAGAATTTCGAGCTCAAGGGAATAGGAAGATGAAACAATACAGTAATTTTAATGAAACTGTTCGGAAATGTCTTCGAGACAATGTGAGAAGAGCTAAAGTGAAAATTTAACATTATCACAGTTTAATGCCTGGTAAGTTTTCCTGTGTTACAGATAAAACTACACCATCTCAGACAATCCAGAAGACCTCGACACTTTATCGACAACTTCCTTGAGGTACACCAGAAAGTAATTTCATTTCTGATGCCTCACGTGAAGAACGATATAATGAGTTCTGTTAGGTAGAAAACTAGCAATAAAATATCATACCTGTTCTGATTTTACATTAGCACGTATTTCGCTTTTAAATCGACTGCGTGAAATGAAGGGAAGACTTTTATGAAAGCGTTGTTATTGAAATAATCTTGGACAACGGGCACATATTTGATGATAGCAAAATTATCGAAGCACCTCTGACAGAGGTATCTGAAGAAATAATGAAGGAGCAGACACATTTCACCATACCGCCCACATTTTGACGTTGGAAGGCATTGTAACGGTGTCCAAAACAAAACGACAAGCGAGCGTTTGAATCACGTAACCCGTATTAGCAAACAATCTTATAAGTAGGGCAGCCACAGCTAAAATAATTACACGGACTGAAAGCAATATCAGACAAATTAAAACGTGCCGAGGTACAGAAATGCTGGTAAAATTGATTGAGAGCCCAGTGTGCCGAATTTGCTGTTTTATTGTAGTCACTCAGAGGATGCACTTTCATGGTACGAAACCGGTTGCACCAGTCTCTTAGCGTAACACGGAAAATGGGCATCTCAATCAACTTTACAAGTCTTTCAATACATCAGTATATTTATTTCGTTCGAGTCTTCCTTCAGTATGTATCATATTAGCAGAACAGGAGCCGGTAGGCTGCCAGCGAAGATTTGACGAATGCTTAATTCTGAAAGCAATCCGCCACTGTGGTACGACTTTCTGCCTTCCCAGATACCTAACGGCTGTTACGTCTATTTAATATAAACTGAAATTATGCAGATGAATTCAGAGATGGCTTCAGCTTTTAATAACGAACGCAAGCTTCTGCGAAAGTTTCGAGCGACGAAACGTAGTCCGGTAAGCCTCTAAACCTATTCACGACGATATTTTATTAGCTTCTCCCTACTTCCAATTCATTTTTCATGTTAATACCACTCTAGTACCGCCATAATTGCCAAAGAAACGTTATAGAAGACTACACAGCAGAAAGTTCGTAGCTCTTAGCTGCACACTAAATACTACAAAAATAAAACTTCATTCACTCGTTATCAGAGATGACGAACGAGTTATCTTTTATTTTACATGATTTTATTTTAATTTTTATTTATTTAATTATTTGACCTGATCAGACTAGTGCCTTCAGGCCCTCTCTTGCACCAGACCAGGATTTTACATCCATGCGCCATAGTTAGTGACAAAATTATAATAATTTCGGTGTGATAAACAGTAATAAAATGATAGTAATAGAACTAAAAATTATATGGGTGTACATAATACCAATGGTGAGCAAGATGTATGAGACAGGCGAAATACCCTCAGACTTCAAGACGAATATAATTATTCCAATCCCAAAGAAAGCAGGTGTTGACAGATGTGAAAATTACCGAACTATCAGTTTAATAAGTCACAGATGCAAAATACTAATGCGAATTCTTTACAGACGAATGGAAAATCTAGTAGAAGCCGACCTCGGGGAAGATCAGTTTGGATTCCGCAGAAGTACCGGAACACGTGAGGCAATAATGACCCTACGACGTATCTTAGAAGCTAGATTAAGGAAAGGCAAACCTACGTTTCTAGCATTTGTAGACTTAGAGAAAGCTTTTGACAATGTTGACTGGAATACTCTCTTTCAAATTCCGAAGGTGGCAGGGGTAAAATACAGGGAGCGAAAGGCTATTTACAATTTGTACAGAAAGCAGATGGCAGTTATCAGAGTCGAGAGGGAAGCAGTGGTTGGGAAGGGAGTGAGACAGGGTTGTAGACTCTCCCCGATGTTATTCAATCTGTATATTGAGCAAGCAGTGAAAGAAACAAAAGAAAAATTCGGAGTAGGTATTAAAATCCATGGAGAAGAAATTAAAACTTTGAGGTTCGCCGATGACATTGTAATTCTGTCAGAGACAGCAAAGGACTTGGAAGAGCAGTTGAACGGAATGGACAATATTAAGAAAGGAGGATATAAGATGAACATCAACAAAATCAAAACGAGGATAATGGAATGTAGTCGAATTAAGTCGGATGAAGCTGAGGGATTAGATTAGGAAATGAGACACTTAAAGTAGCAAAGGAGTTTAGCTATTTGGGGAGCATATAACTGACGATGTTCGAAGTAGAGAGGATATAAAATGTAGACTAGCAATGGCAAGGAAAGCGTTTCTGAAGAAGAGAAAGTTGTTAACATCGAGTATAGATTTAAGTGTCAGGAAGTCATTTCTGAAAGTATTTGCATGGAGTGTAGCCATGTATGGAAGTGAAACATGGACGGTAAATAGTTTGGACAAGAAGAGAATAGAAGCTTTCGAAATGTGGTGCTTCAGAAGAATGCTGAAGATTAGCTGGGTAGATCACATAACTAATGAGGAGGTACTGAATAGGATTGGAGAGAAGAGAAGTTTGTGGCACAACTTGACTAGAAGAAGGGATCGGTTGGTAGGACATGGTGTGAAGCATCAAGGGATCACCAATTTAGTACTGGAGGGCAGCGTGGATGGTGAAAATCGTAGAGGGAGACCAAAAGATGAATACACTAAGCAGATTCAGAAGGATGTAGGTTGCAGTAGGTACTGGGAGATGAAGGAGCTTGCACAGGATAGATTAGCATGGAGAGCTGCATCAAACTAGCCTCAGGACTGAAGATCACAACAAACAACAACAAATGGCAATGTGAACAACAGTTCAGTCAAAAAGTACTACTATTAATTACTTCTGATGATGCTGCTGATACCAGTAATAATAATAGCAATAATAGTGATAGTAACAGACATAAAATTTATTTATGGATGTACAGTAATGATATTTTCGGACGTAGCGATTTATGTGGAAGAGAAATTTAGGCAGACACAGCACTAAAGGGCTTTACGAAATGAGCAAAGTGTGGCTGGAAAGAAGGGTACTTAATTGTAAATAGCTAGAGGAAGCCAGCAGGAAACATGCAGACATTATCGTTTATATATTTTTTATTCCAGTTAACCATCGTGGTTTTTATATATACATTATTAGACAAAGAAAGAACGACGCACCACGAAGAAATTCTCCGAAAGGAACGGAAATAGATTTGGTGCACGAACTGGATGATTTATTCAACAGAAAGTGCTTCACAAACTGAGCATGTCAATAACGCGCTGGTGAGCCTCTAGCCCTTATCCAAGTAGTTATTCGACTTGCCATTGATTAATAGAGCTGATGATGTGTATATACCCCGCAAGCCACCTAATGGTGTGTGGTGGAGGGTGCTCCTTGCACCAGTAACTAAGCCCTCCACCCCTGTTCCATTCGCGAATATCACGTGGGCAGAAAGATTGTCGGTAAGTCCCTTTGTTGGTTCTAATTTCTCGTATTTACTCCTCATGGTCGTTACATGAGACGTAGGGCCTATGTCAGGGGAATAATATATTGTCACACTCTTCCTGGCAAGTGCTCCCTCGAAATTTCAGTAGTGAATCTCCCCGTGATGCACAACGCCTCTCCTGTAACGTCTGCCAATGGAGTTTGTTGAGCATCTCCGTAGCTCTCACGCCGGCTAAATGATCCCGTGACGAAACGCGCCCCCCTCTTCGTCGGAACTTCTCTATCTCTTTTATCAGTCCTACCTGGTAGGGATCCCAGATAGATGAACAATTCTCAAGAATCGGTCGAACAAGCACCTTATAAGCCACTTCCTTCGTGGATGAATTACATTTCCTTAAGATCCTTCCTATGAATCTGAGTCTGGGGTCTGCTTTTCCCACTATCTGTTTTGTATGGTCATTCCATTTAAGGTCACTCTGGATAGGTACTCCTAAATGTTTACGGTAGATAATGTTGTGAAGCTGTACACAAGTGGATTCCTTTTCCTATGTATGTTACATTTATTTATGTTCAGGGTCAACTGCTGGATCCTGCACCATTCATCAATTCTCTGGGGGTCATTCTGCAAATCGTTACCATCTTGTTGCGTTGCTACTTTGTTATAGACAACGCATTATCAGCGGACAGCCTAAAAGAGCATCCGATGCTTTCTACTTGTTCAGTTATATTGTAAGTAGGCTGTTTAGGTTTTTATGTTGATAACGCCACATAGGTCTCTGTATGAAAATCACTGACTGTGCTGTGTGCAGTCTGTGGCTGGTTGGACTCACTATTGGAATATTTGCTATTGTAGCGTTGGGCAGTTGGATGTGCACAGCGCGTAGCGTTGGGCAATTGGAGGTGAGCCGCCAGCAGTGGTGGATGTGGAGAGAGAGATGTCAGAGTTTTGAGAGGTTACTATAAGCGACCGATCTGGTTGGGTTGTTTGGGGGCAGAGACCAAACAGCGAGGTCACCGGTCTCATCGGATTGCCTGGAGCGATTTAGGGAAATCACGGAAAACCTAAATCAGGATGGCCGGACGCGGGATTTAACCGTCGTCCTCCCGAATGCGACCGGTCTGGACGTGTCCGCCAGAAAAAGGAAATTTGTAAAGATGGTTGTCATGAATTGATAGATATATATGATGACTTTTGAACATTATTAAGATAAATACATTGTTTGTTCTCTATCAAAATCTTTCATTTGCTAACTATGCATATCAGTAATTAGTGCCTTCAGTAGCTAGAGTCTTTTATTTAGCTGGCAGTATTGGCACTCTCTGTATTGCAGTAGTTCGAGTAACGAAGATTTTTGTCAGGTATGTGATTCGTGAAAGGTATAGGTTATTGTTAGTCAGGGCCATTCTTTTGTAGGGATTATTAAAAGTCAGATTGCGTTGCGCTAAAAAATATTGTGTGTCAGTTTAGCGATGATCAGAATAAGTAAAGAGAAAACTGTCTGAGTACGTTCAGTTTTACTCAGCTGTCTTCGTATCAAATAACGTAGAAGTTTACCAGCACAGTCATTCTTAATTTTTTCAAGGGGATGTTTCATATGGCGAGGTCACTCTGGATAGTTACTCCTAGATGTTTATGGTAGATAATGTTTCTACTGGTTTGTAATCAATAGTGAAGCTGCACAGTAGTCGATTTCTTTTCCTATGTATGCACAATATGTTACATTTATTTACGTTCAGGGTCATTTGCTAGACCCTGCACCATTCATCAATTCTCTGGGGGTCATTCTGCAAATCGTTACTATCTTCTGGCGTTGCTACTTTGTTATAGACAACCGCATCATCTGCGAACATTAATGGTCCTGTCACGTCTCATTGGGGTATTGCGGAAATTAAGAGCGATGTGTTGAGTTCTACTAGCAAATAAGTCCTAAATCCAGTTGCAAATCTGTTCCGATACTCGAGAACTTCCTTTTTTTGTTTCTTTTTTTTTCTTTTCTTTTTTTTTTTCTTTCTCTAAACGGCAGTGCGTGACGGCGTCAAATGTCTTTCTGAAGTCAAGGAAACCCGGAGCGCGGTCGCCTACGGCGCTGTGGCCCTCGTGGAGGAACAGAGTGAGTTAAGTTTCGCAGGCTCTCTGTTCCCTAAATCCATACTGATTTTTATAGAGGAGATATTCATGTTCTAAATAGTCATAATTCTTGAGCATAAAACATGTTCTATAACTCTACAACAGATTGGCGTCAAAAATATAGTTCTATAATTACGTGTATTTGTCCTACGGCCCTTGTTAAAAATATGAATTTTCACTAGGTACCCTCGTTCCTCAAGCCATCTACGGTTGATTGCTGCCAGAAGGGAAACAAGTTCTTTCGCGTAATCTTTATAGGCTCTTATAGATAGCTCACGTTCCGTGATGCTACTCCAGGAGGGTGTAAAATGAATGTACGGAACGGAAAATAATAAACCCTGAAATGATGAATTGGCCCTGTCTGACTACCCCCTGATCGGATCTTAGGATCTCTTAATGCTCTTTTTCTTTTACATATAAATTGCAATCTAAACATAAATGAATGATAAAGCCAACCAATACTACTAAATGATAAACATCGTTGTTCAATATATATTTATTACAGATTAAATCAACCCTTTAACTACAATTGTCTGTATTTCCTAACTAAAATTATTAATCAATTGTAGAAATAATTCAAAAGCCAAGATCGCTTAAATACCGATAACCGGTTTCAACACACTAAAGGCGCCATCATCGGATCTGAATGTAGCTTAACATTTATAAACAATTTGGATATAACGATACATCAAATGGTCTGCGTCATGTATCATTATATACAAATCGTTTATAAATGTTAAGCTACATTCAGATCCGATGATGGCACCTTTAGTGTGTTCAAACCGATTATCCACTAAACAGTATTTAAGCGATCTTGGCTTTTGAATTATTTCTGCAACAGAGTGATCGCCCCACTACGCACTATGCGTTCACTGCAAAATATTAATCAACTGCCCAATTCCTCCCCTTATTAAGACTGTATGAACTAATATCAACAACGCGAAATGACTGACATCATCTACCCACCAAATACTAGAAGACACTACTTTCAAAGATGATCTACGGTGGTGTGGAATCTCAGTGAAAATAAACTAACATGATTACAGCTGTTTAGCTTTATAACCCTAATAAGCCGAGGCAGTGTGCGATATCACCATATGTACTGCGTCCGGTGCGTCGAAGTGATGGTTCTCGTACTCGTCTGCGACGATGAAAGAACTCCAGCCACAAATAAACTCTTCCAAACACTAGGACGGCAGAAGGCGGTCCTCTGACTACCATACTCTAATACTGTCTTCTCCTCTCTGTGTTCTACAGACAAGAAACGTGAATTCCCAGTCACAAGCATGGAGTTCAGATAACGTCTCAACGTTAGTATAGGCAGAAGAAGTGCTCTCAATTACTGAACGCTGCGTATTCAACGACGACTTCCAACCCGGAGGCGAAGTCCAGAATCGTATAGGTTCGCAACAGTACAGTGCCTAACTGTTCTAACTATATGCTCTCCTGAGAGCAAAGACAGCCAGTCCGTCAGTATAATAAAGGCACTCTGTCATCTTTCATGCAATAACAAGATTTACAAGGTGTATGGGACAATGTCGGTCTCCTTTATACATTCATATATACGATGTACAACCTGTCAAATGATACCTAATTGTGGTTGAAGTTCACGGCAAAGTATATGGATGAGTGCTTGTAAGGAGCGAAATTATAGCCACCTTACAACCTGGTCCTGACATCTTTCTACTACTAAGCGAATGTAGTTTCTTTTCAAGGTATGGTCACTAAATGAATGAATACATGATTTTGACCCACTTACGGATTTTACATAGGACCATAACATCTAAGAGTTTTTACTCAGATCGGTTGACAAAGTTTTACTTTCAAAGTCATTGCTTTTTACGCTCATTTTCGCTTCGTTCAGCATTTGTTTGTCAGCTAGGTGTTTACTTCTCTTGAATCTGAGATGAAGCTTTCTTTGTTTACATTGCAGTTTTCTAACACCCCTATTAAACCATGGTAGGTCTTTCCCATTCCTTAAGACCTTACTCGGAATATACTTGTTTAGCGCATATTGAATGATGACTTTTAATTTTTTCCATTCGTCCTCCACATCTTCGTCCTCATCACGGAATATTTGATGCTGACTGCTCAGATACTCTGAATTTCGTATCCCGTCACTTTTGCTAAGCAAAAATTCTTCCTACCCTTATTAATATCCTTTCTAAGATACGTTGTCATAGATACTATCACAGCCTTATGATCAGTGATGGTTCAAATGGTTCTGAGCACTATGGGACTTAACATCTATGGTCATCAGTCCCCTAGAACTTAGAACTGCTTAAACCTAACTAACCTAAAAACATCACACAACACCCAGCCATCACGAGGCAGAGAAAATCCCTGACCCCGCCGGGAATCGAACCCGGGAACCCGGGCGTGGGAAGCGAGAACGCTACCGCACGACCACGAGATGCGGGCTATGATCAGTGATGCCTTCGTCTACGTTAACTGATTCCACAAGTTCAGATCTGTTTGTTGCCAAGGGGTCTAAGGCGTTAGCCTCAAAAGTTGGTTCTCTAACTACTTGCTCAAAATAATTCTCGGACAAGAGATTGAGAGCAGTGTCAGACGGATACCTGTATCTGGCACCAGTTTTGATAGCATAACACACCCAATGTATATCTGTCAAGTTGAAGTCACCCCCCATTACAACAACATGGTCAGGAAAATACGATACTCTGCAAGTTATGTCTGAAGTGCTATAGCGTTAGAGGTCCTGACCCAGACGGTCTATAAAAGCATCCGATTAGCATTTTTGACCGAACTTTGATGCTTAACTTGACCCAGATTAATTCACAGTCGGAGTCTCTGATAATCTCGCAATATTTTATCGATTCCTTCGTGCAATAAACGCCCCACCAATGGCTACTAACCTATCCTTACGATAAATATTGAAATCTGAACTTAGGATCGTTGTCATTAACGTCCAGTTTGAATCAACTTTCTGTTCGTAATAATATCTGTGCATTATAATCTTCAGTGAGCGATAATAATTGTGGGACCTTTCCTTGAATGCTCCTGCAGTTTACTAAAATCATATTAACATTTTGTATCCCTGATCTGCGATGACGAACATTCTCTGAGGACTCTGTGTTAATCTGTCAGGCATATCCTTTGATTCCCACTTGTACGCCCCATATACTTCGCTACCGTTGTAGCCATTTCCTGCGTGTGGTGCACACCTGACCTATTAAGGGGACCCCTACAATTCTGCACCGGGTCCCGGAGATCGAGAAATTCGCATCCGACACCGTCGCAGAGTGGTCTGAGCCATTGGTTTAGAACTTCCACTGGGCTCCAAACTAGAGGACCGCGATGAAACCTGGGTACGACGCTAAACGTAGTTTAGCCTGCACCCTGAGTACGTTGCTCGTTGCCTTCACCACATCAGCCAGCCGCCGAAAGGAGCCGAGGATGGCCTCATAACCCAAGCGGCAGGCGTCATTCGTGCCGACATGCACCACTACATGCAGCCGTTTATACCCAGTGCGCTCGATAGCCGCCGGTAGGGCCTCGTCCACATCACGGACGAGACCGCCCCCCCCCCCCCCCCCCCCCCCCCCGCCCAGCAAACATACCGAGTGTACAGTGGCATTCTTTCCCTCCTTGCCTGCTACATCTACATCTACATGGATACTCTGCAAATCACATTTAAGTGCCTGGCAGAGGGTTCATCGAATCACCTTCACAATTCTCTATTATTCCAATCTCGTATAGCGCGCGGAAAGAATGAACACCTATATCTATTTCCCTTTTTTTATCTTGGTGATGGTTCCTTCCTATGTAGGTCGGTGTCAACAAAATATTTTCGCATTCGGAGGAGAAAGTTGGTGACTGGAATTTCGTGAAAAGATTCCTTCGCAAAGAAAAACGGCTTTCTATTAATGATGTCCAGCCCAAACCCTGCATCATTTCTGTGACACTCTCTTCAATATTTCGCGATAATACAAAATGCGCTGCCTTTCTTTGAACTTTTTCGACGTACTCCGTCAGTCAAATCTGGTAAGGATCCCACACCGCGCAGCAGTATTCTAAAACAGGACAGACAAGCGTAGTGGAGGCAGTCTCCTTAGTAGGTCTGTTACATTTTCTAAGTGTCCTGCCAATAAAACGCAGTCTTGGTTAGCTTTCCCCACAACTTTTTCTATGGGTTCCTTCCAATTTAAGTTCTTCGTAACTGTAATACCTAGGTATTTAGTTGAATTTACGGCTCCTAGATCAGACTGATTTATCGTGTAACCGAAGTTTACGGAGTTCCTTTTAGCACTCATGTGGGTGACCTCACACTTTCCGTTATGTAAGGTCAACTGCCACTTTTCGCACCATTCCGATATTTCTTGTAAATCGTTTTGCAGTTTGTTTTGATCTTCTGATGACTTTATTAGTCGATAAACGACAGCGTCATCTGCAAACAACCGAAGACGGCTGCTCAGTTTGTCTACCAAATCGGTTACATAGATAAGGAACAGTAAAGGGCCTATAACACTACCTTGGGGAACGCCAGAAATAACTACCGTTTTACTTGATGACTTCCCGTCAATTACTACCAACTGTGACCTCCCTGACAGTAAATCATAAATCCAGTCACATAACTGAGACGATATTCCATAAGCACGCAATTTCACTAAAATCCGGTTGCGTGGTACAGTGTCAAAAGCCCTCCGGAAATCCAGAAATACGGAATCGATCTGAAATCCCTTGTAAATAGCACTCAACACTTCATGTGAATAAAGAGCTAGTTGTGTTTCACAGGAATAATGTTTTCTAGACCCATGTTGACTGTGTGTCAATAGACCGTTTTCTTCGAGGTAATTCATAATGTTCAAACACAATATATGTTCTAAAATTCTGCTGCGTATCGACGTTAACGATATGTGCCTGTCATTTAGTGGATTACTACCTTTCTTGAATATTGGTGTGACCTGTGCAACTTTCCAGTCTTTGGGTACGGATATTTCGTCGAGCGAACGGTAGTATATGATTGTTAAGTATGGAGCTAATGCATTAGCATACTCCGAAAGGAACCTAATTGTTATACAGTCTTGTCCGGAAGACTTACTTTTATTAAGTGTTTTAAGTTGCTTCACTACTCTGAGCATATTTACTTCTACGTTACTCATGTTGGCAGATGTTCTCGATTCGAATTCTGGAATATTTACTTCGTCTTCTTTTGTGAAGACATTTCGGAAGGCTGTGTTTAGTAACTCTGCTTTGGCAGCTATCTCCCTGAGGGGCTCCATCACCTACCTAACGTTGGAACTTCCAGTGACTAGCATACCTATCCTCTGCCCTTGTCCGGACTGGGCAGGAAAATCGACCACTAGCCCAACAGGAGAGGCATTCCACGCCGGCTCGGAGTTATCATCATACTGGGTAGAATCCCATACCTGTTGCTAAGGCTCCTTCTTTTGCCTTCTACCCAGTGACACGCGAACCCACCACTGTCTGCCACCCACTCTCGAGTGAGGACGGATCGGCCAGGTGTTGCGTATCAGAAGATAGAGCCAGACCCCGGTCACCGAGGGATTCCAACGGCGCCAGAGGTGTTGCAGTTCTCGCCACCAATACCCCGATATCGCCGCAACATAGAGCATTAGCCAGAAACACGTCGACGGCATTCGCCGCTGTTTCCAGCTGTTTACGGACAGCGACCAATTCCGCTTGCGTCCGCTCACAACGCACACAGTCCCTAGCCATATCGCAGTGTGTAAAACGTAGATATAAGATTTAGAACTTACGAAGACAGTAACGAGGAGAAAAACGAAAAACTGCTCTGCAGATTTCCCACTATACCCTGAGACGGCAAGCTCTTCAACAGAAATATACACTACTGGCCATTAAAATTGCTACATCACGACCATGACGTGCTACAGACACGAAATTTTACCGACAGGAAGAAGATGCTGTCACATGCAAATGATTAGCTTTTCAGAGCATTCACATAAGGTTGGCGCCGGTGGCGACACCTATAACGTGCTGACATGAGGAAAGTTTCCAACCGATTTCTCATACACAAATAGCAGTTGACCTGCGTTGCCTGGTGAAACGTTGTTGTGATGCCTCGTGTAAGAAGGAGAAATGCGTGCCATCACGTTTCCGACTGTGATAAAGGTCGGATTGTAGCCTATCGCGATTGTGGTTTATCGTATGGCGACATTGCTGCTCGCGTTGGTCGAGATCCAATGATTGTTAGCATAATATGGAATCGGTGGGTTCAGGAGGGTAATACGGAACGCCGTGCTGGATCCCAACGGCCTCGTATCACTGGCAGTCGAGATGACAGGCATCTTATCCGCATGGCTGTAACGGATCGTGGAACCACGTCTCGATCCCTGAGTCAACAGATGAGGACATTTGCAAGACAACAACATTCTGCACGAACAGTTCGACGACATTGGCAGCAGCATGGACTATCAGGTCGCAGAACATGGCTGGGGGCTACCCTTGACAGTGCATCACAGACAGGAATGCCTGCGATGGTGTACTCAACGACGAACCTGGGTGCACGAATGGCAAAACGTCATTTTTTCGGATGAATCCAGGTTCTGTTTACAGCATCATGATGGTCGCATCCGTGTTTAGCGACATCGCGGTGAACGCACATTGGAAGCGTGTATTCGTCATCGTCATACTGGCGTATCACCCGGCGCGATGCTATGGGATGCCATTGGTTACATGTCTGGGTCACTTCTTGTTCGCATTGACGGCACTCTGAACAGTGGACGTTACATTTCAGATGTGTTACGATCCGTGGCTCTACCCTTCATTCATGTAATCACATGTCATTTCTAGCATAACATATTTGTCCAATGAATACTCGTTTATCATCTGCATTTGTTCTTGGTGTAGCAATTTTAATGGCCAGTAGTGTATTAAAGAAGTTCGTTGATGATGTCGCTTTTTATTTTATAGTTTCGAAGTTTAGCACACTGACAGTGAGACCTGGGTGGCTCGTGTTCCCGCCATCATGTATTTTACACTCTTTTTGTAACGTACGTCCACCTCACTACGTTAATTTAAATTACTACTGTCGCTGAGTTGCTGCTTTGCCTGACCGTGAGCTGTGCTAGCAGCGCGTATCGATGTATCCCCTCTCGTAGTATCTTTGCCCTACTGCTATTACTTCCCGGTCGTTGTCTGTCGCGAGCCAGTTCAGGTTGGGAGTTCGTCGCGAGTTCGGGCTGCCAGTCACTTGGAACGTGTCTGGAGCGCAGTACGGACCTGCCAGTCGGGGAGTTGCAATGCGACACTAGTGCAGTCGGGTTGGAGCAGTGAGCTCTGCGTCGACGTGGCTCGCCCGACCATTGTCGCCACCCATCACTTGAGCCGGGCCACGGTCTTGGTGGATCGTCGGTCTGTCGTCCTACCGGACGACGCGTTTTGGTTCGCCGATCGATCATAGTCGCCTGTGTGTGTGTGTGTGTGTGTGTGTGTGTGTGTGTGTGTGTGTGTGTGTGTGTGCGCGCGCGATCGACTCCCGATTTGTCTTCGTGCGTGCTTAGTTACTGGTGGGTATCGTTCAGGTCTTCGTGAAAGTGCTTGTCAGGTTGTGTGCGTAATTAGTGCGAATTTTATTGACAAGTTATTTTAAATGTTGTCGGCGTATTGGCTCTGAGAGGTCGGTTGTCTTATGGGGCGACTGGTTCTCTGAGCGCTTCTGGGCCCGTTCAATTACCATCTGGTGGAACTTGGGCCGGTCCTTTCCTGGTGCAGGGATGTCGTTTAGCCAGTGGGCGTGTTTCCTTCTGCATGGTTGGGTCCGAGCCAGTATTTCCGCCATCGTGTGTCTGGAAGTGTGTGGGAGACGCACCAGCAGTGCAGTCGCGACGGAGCAGCAGGCGCGGACGGACCAGCAGGCAGTCGGTCGGTTGCTGCGGACCAGGGAAGATATCTGGCTTCCTGTAAGCAACAGAGAGTGTTTCTACTGCTGAAATTTAGCCGGCATGCGGTGCAGTTAACTATTTTGGTTGACTACAATTCGAGTGCACCAGTGAAATTTTCTGCCTTGTGGCCGTTAGTGTTCTGGTTACCTGCCCTAGGTTCAAAAATGGTTCAAATGGCTCTGAGCACTATGGGACTTAACTTCTGCGACCCCCTAGAACTTAGAACTACTTAAACCTAACCAACCTAAGGACATCACACACATCCATGCCTGAGGCAGGATTCGAACCTGCGACCGTAGTGGTCGCGCGGTTCCAGATTGTAGCGCCTAGAACCGCTCGGCCACAACGGCCGGCCCCTGTCCTGGCCACTAACGTAATTTCAGGCAGCGTCCTTTCCTCACCAGTTGTCACTGTCCAACATGGTGTGTAATTTTGACAGCTAATACATACCCCATTGTGGATTATCACGTTTGTAACCTTTTCTGTTTGAGTTCTCATGTAATGATTGGCGGGAAGCAAGTCGTTGAGTCGGTCGGTCCGTGGCTGTCCCCTGGTTGGGTTCCGACGGGTCAAGTGTAGTTGGGCTCACCACCTGTCTCGCCTAAGTGAACGAGGGCAGACCGACCTCCCTGGAGGCTTCTGAGTGCCACCGGTGTTTAATTATCTGTTTTCAGCTACTTAAAATTTAAGGCTCATGTTTATTTATTCTTTTTTCTTAAAATTTTGAAAATTAATTCTTAAATTTATCTTTCAAGCTTAAACATTCTGGCCTTCTGCCTTTAAAGGTTTATGGTAATATATTCTGAAATGCGAAATTAAATTGTGGCCCTCAGCCATTTGTATTGCACCTTGCATATGTCTGTTCTATCTACTTTGCTGTGATGTTTTTTTATTATTTTATTGCTATCTTAATTGGATTTTTATCTTGTTGATTTGTTAAGATTTCTTGTTTGGAGGCCTTCAGCCGTGGAATAGTTGCATTCGGTAAAGGTCCGGCTATGTGCCGCTTTGGTTGTAAAAGTGTTTTTATATTTCAATAAATTACAATTACAAGATGAAACTGCCCCAACCCATTTGGCCCTTTCCACAATCCTAATTACCTGTTCTGCCCAGCGGGCGCTGATGATGTAGCTTTTTACTTTCTAATTTCGAGGTTGAGCACACTGATAACATCTTTTCGTGGTGCTTACATCCCATGTCGTACTAAGGTCTGGTTGTTTATTACTAAACATTTATCTTCTAGGCGAATGAGGGTTTCATTGAAGATGTCGTTGTTGAATTCGGTGTTCATTTCAGGATGACCATGGTGGATTTGGTACGGAATGTCATGAATCGTGTTCTCTTTGAAGGTGTCCCGTAGCTGTTTTGGATTCGGTGCGTTACATGTTAGAATCGTGACGAATATGTCATTTGTTCAACTGAGGCTGCGAGTGAGTTTTCTTGTAGTGTTAACTGCCAGTAGTTGTGGTTTCCCAATAGTCCCAAAAGTTGGCGTGTATCTCTATACGTCTGGCATAGGTAAACCTCAACAGTTTTGAGAACTGTAAAAGTTGTTGGTCTTTGTATTTCATGTGGCAACGTCCGGAAATACAAACATTCGGCATTGTCCGGATATATTGTGTATACTCAGCCTAGTGCACCGGTTTTCATGATTCCTGGGTGATCTCCTACTGGAACCCTTGTTTTCGTGGTTGAAAGATTTTTCATGTTGTGTTCCAGGTATAATAGGTAGGGACGTTGACATACAGTAATGTTTTCGTGAATGGATCTGTTTGGCGCAGTTGATAAAAAGCTGTTGATGTTGTTTTCTGAGGTGACTCGCTTGCAGTTTTCTGGCGGTGTCTTTTTTTTGTGAAGTAAACTGTGTCCGTTCTCCAAATGTACTGCTACGTGTTGCAGAGCTGGTTTGCGTTCGTGTATGGGAAAACCGAAAATCCGCCACGATGCTTCGTTACTGTTGACGTATCTCCCCATTTGACACATGAGGATCTCGTCGTTTCTGTTTTGTTGTTTGCTCTCTTTGTCTGTTTGAAATACTGCCAAGGTCTGTGAATCATGTTTTCCACTATTATGTCGTACAGTTCCGGATCTTCTTGTGAACTGTGAAATTCAGCTTTGATGATTTTGTCGATATCCGTTGGATGATTTCTGTCGTGGAGCCATACGAGATTGTGTGAGTGACGCAGTACTCGTTTTTGCCATTCGGCTGTGGAATCCAGAATTTAACGGTTCCAAAGATGCGGTGTTTTGTGATGACTTCATTAAATCTCATTTGTTTTTGTCGGTAAATTCAGGCTATTTATCGTGTTGATGCATGGGGGCTTGTTCGTATCTTAGTTGTTCTTTGGTCTCTGGCGACGACGAGTTGCATACGAATGTTATGCAAGGGTCAGATCGTCCTTATTTTCTTATGTAGCTCATGGCATCTTGAGTGTATTCGTGTATGTGTCTCAGGCGTCCTGTGTATGATTAGGGCAAGATTACCATTGTTCCAGTGTCGACAATTTTTCCGTCATTTTTGATTGCGTCTCGAAGGTGGGTGTCTTCTTCCGTGCGTAGTTTCTTCTGATTCAGTCTTATGTAAAGCCTCGGTTTCGCTTCTATTTTTTCGTACATATCCACCAGGAATTGTTGAAATAAACGGCCAGAGTTGAGAATGTGACAGTGTCTTTCATTGTCTCTGACCATTAAGCGGTAAGCATAGAAGTCCTTGGAAGTGACATTTTTGTTTGTTTCTACGCCTGTTTCAGATTGGTTTGTTTCACATTAAATGATATCCGCGCTCTCCGTGCAGAAATATTAATATATGTTGGAGGGCATCATATGAAGGGTCTGTCTCTGCAATGCGTTGTAGTCATTCTTTGTTGTACAGTTACGTCACAACTTGTGATTTCATTGTCCACATTTACGATTGCGACCTTCTCCACCTGAGGTGCATAAAATCGACGTTCGTCTTCTCCATGTGGTCTTCAGTCGGCTCGAATTATAGCTTCATAGTCATCAGGAATCATTCGGCCTAGTGCTGTTTGAAAACGTGAATCAATTGATTGTATTCGTGTAAGACCTTCTGTACATCTCGGACTACTTCTCGCCTCAATCCGCTGATATTTCTACATCGTTGATCAATATCTGTTTCTTCATTTCTGATGAAATATACTTGGAGAAAGTTATGGTCTTCGTTGGGTAGTGGTAGTAATGATCTCATGTTACGCTAGGATTGTCCTCGTATGGAAAAATAAACGATAATCGATTTCCTCTCTGTCGTATTGATCGAAGTGACACAGAAAGAAGTCATTTTGAAGCTGGCGTTGTACGCTGTTTTGAAGAAAGTGTCTTGATTCTGGAATTTCTCTGGTCATGTAATGCAAAATTCCTGCGGACGTGCTTCCAGTGGTGGTATTCGAATTTTTCCATTCATGCAACAGAATCCCGGTGTTTCTCTGCTGAATTCTTTTCGCGTTGCAAAATTGGCTGATGTTATGCATTTTTCCGATTACGAAGTGTTTGCGTTTGTTATATTCTTTCGTTGTGTCGTACTGGAATGCTCCACTTGTTAGGTTGTACTGTTTACTTGTCCTCGTCCGCGCTTCTTGAAGGCTTCTAACATTCTGCGTGGCGTCTGTTTGTTGCAAGTCGTGTCTCCCTACCACTTTCGCGCAACGACGCTCTGAGCGTGTTTTTTAGGGAATTGAGTAATTTGAACCTGGGGCCTGTTGCTGGTAAGGAGACGCCGAACCACACATAACATGTAGAGTTCAGTGAGACTAGCGATGATATAATCAAATACTTAATGATTTCAGCGTCAGCTCCACTGCACACCCTGTAAAAGAACCTTAATACTAACTAATTAGTGGAAGGGGTTCAAGGCTCTCCTATTTTTAGTTAGCTGGTAAAATAACGTCGAAAAAGCAGTTAAGTTTACCATTGGAATTTTTATTCTGCTCACAGAACATTGTTTATAAATTGCACTATTGATAAAAGGAAATAGTTTAATACAGGATGATAAAAACCAACTGCATTCAACAAAAATGTGAACGAATATTCCCTCAATGGGTTTCCAAGTTCTATAATGGATAGAAGGATGACCTATGCCATATCACATCTATAATCTAGGTTTAAGTTAAGTTTCATAAAAGAGAAAACCATCAAAATGGTCTACAGTGACCCTCAATTATCTTTAATTACTTTTTAACAGAATCTTCCGTTGGTTCTTGGTAGGATTTATTCGGAGCTATGTGACATACTGCCGGATTTGCTATCATGTCAGCGTTTTCATGGAAGGTGTAGAATTTTCCTGACACCTTATAGGTTAGCCTGTGCACACTACGCAATGGTGGTAGCTAAAGCAGAGGGAAAAGTTAGACGACAAGGTGGTGGAATTCGGCATGGTAGAAGAGACTGAAACGACAAAAGACGAAGAGGAAGACTAACCAAAGACACAGACGATGACAGTGTCTAGGAGACGGCGGCGGCGGCGGCAGCAGCAACAGCAGCAAGCACCAGGAGACAGCTAAACGGCGACCAGGCGGCGGCAGCGAGCACCGGGAGGCGGCGGCGGCAGCAGCAGCGAATGCCGGCATGAGGCGACCAGTCGGCGGCGGCAGCGGCGGGCTCCGGGAGGCGGCGGCGAGCACCGTGGAGCGCGACCAGGCGTCGGCGGCAGCAGCAACAGCAGCGGGCACCAGGAGACGGCTACACGACGACCAGGCGGCGGCAGGGAGCACCGGGAGGCGGCAGCGGCAGCAGCAGCAGCAGCGAATGCCGGCATGAGGCGACCAGTCGGCGGCGGCAGCGGCGGGCTCCGGGAGGCGGCGGCGAGCACCGTGGTGCGCGACCAGGCGTCGGCGGCAGCAGCAACAGCAGCGGGCACCAGGAGACGGCTACACGACGACCAGGCGGCGGCAGGGAGCACCGGGAGGCGGCAGCGGCAGCAGCAGCAGCAGCGAATGCCGGCATGAGGCGACCAGTCGGCGGCGGCAGCGGCGGGCTCCGGGAGGCGGCGGCGAGCACCGTGGTGCGCGACCAGGCGTCGGCGGCAGCAGCAACAGCAGCGGGCACCAGGAGACGGCTACACGACGACCAGGCGGCGGCAGGGAGCACCGGGAGGCGGCAGCGGCAGCAGCAGCGAATGCCGGCATGAGGCGACCAGTCGGCGGCGGCAGCGGCGGGCTCCGGGAGGCGGCGGCGAGCACCGTGGAGCGCGACCAGGCGTCGGCGGCAGCAGCAACAGCAGCGGGCACCAGGAGACGGCTACACGACGACCAGGCGGCGGCAGGGAGCACCGGGAGGCGGCAGCGGCAGCAGCAGCAGCAGCGAATGCCGGCATGAGGCGACCAGTCGGCGGCGGCAGCGGCGGGCTCCGGGAGGCGGCGGCGAGCACCGTGGTGCGCGACCAGGCGTCGGCGGCAGCAGCAACAGCAGCGGGCACCAGGAGACGGCTACACGACGACCAGGCGGCGGCAGGGAGCACCGGGAGGCGGCAGCGGCAGCAGCAGCAGCAGCGAATGCCGGCATGAGGCGACCAGTCGGCGGCGGCAGCGGCGGGCTCCGGGAGGCGGCGGCGAGCACCGTGGAGCGCGACCAGGCGTCGGCGGCAGCAGCAACAGCAGCGGGCACCAGGAGACGGCTACACGACGACCAGGCGGCGGCAGGGAGCACCGGGAGGCGGCAGCGGCAGCAGCAGCAGCAGCGAATGCCGGCATGAGGCGACCAGTCGGCGGCGGCAGCGGCGGGCTCCGGGAGGCGGCGGCGAGCACCGTGGTGCGCGACCAGGCGTCGGCGGCAGCAGCAACAGCAGCGGGCACCAGGGACGGCTACACGACGACCAGGCGGCGGCAGGGAGCACCGGGAGGCGGCAGCGGCAGCAGCAGCAGCAGCGAATGCCGGCATGAGGCGACCAGTCGGCGGCGGCAGCGGCGGGCTCCGGGAGGCGGCGGCGAGCACCGTGGTGCGCGACCAGGCGTCGGCGGCAGCAGCAGCAACAGCAGCGGGCACCAGGAGACGGCTACACGAGGACCAGGCGGCGGCAGGGAGCACCGGGAGGCGGCAGCGGCAGCAGCAGCAGCAGCGAATGCCGGCATGAGGCGACCAGTCGGCGGCGGCAGCGGCGGGCTCCGGGAGGCGGCGGCGAGCACCGTGGTGCGCGACCAGGCGTCGGCGGCAGCAGCAACAGCAGCGGGCACCAGGAGACGGCTACACGACGACCAGGCGGCGGCAGGGAGCACCGGGAGGCGGCAGCGGCAGCAGCAGCAGCAGCGAATGCCGGCATGAGGCGACCAGTCGGCGGCGGCAGCGGCGGGCTCCGGGAGGCGGCGGCGAGCACCGTGGTGCGCGACCAGGCGTCGGCGGCAGCAGCAACAGCAGCGGGCACCAGGAGACGGCTACACGACGACCACGCGGCGGCAGGGAGCACCGTGAGGCGGCAGCGGCAGCAGCAGCAGCAGCAGCGAATGCCGGCATGAGGCGACCAGTCGGCGGCGGCAGCGGCGGGCTCCGGGAGGCGGCGGCGAGCACCGTGGTGCGCGACCAGGCGTCGGCGGCAGCAGCAACAGCAGCGGGCACCAGGAGACGGCTACACGACGACCAGGCGGCGGCAGGGAGCACCGGGAGGCGGCAGCGGCAGCAGCAGCAGCAGCAGCGAATGCCGGCATGAGGCGACCAGTCGGCGGCGGCAGCGGCGGGCTCCGGGAGGCGGCGCGAGCACCGTGGTGCGCGACCAGGCGTCGGCGGCAGCATCAACAGCAGCGGGCACCAGGAGACGGCTACGCGACGACCAGGCGGCGGCAGGGAGCACCGGGAGGCGGCAGCGGCAGCAGCAGCAGCAGCGAATGCCGGCATGAGGCGACCAGTCGGCGGCGGCAGCGGCGGGCTCCGGGAGGCGGCGGCGAGCACCGTGGTGCGCGACCAGGCGTCGGCGGCAGCAGCAACAGCAGCGGGCTCCAGGAGACGGCTACACGACGACCAGGCGGCGGCAGGGAGCACCGTGAGGCGGCAGCGGCAGCAGCAGCAGCAGCAGCGAAGGCCGGCATGAGGCGACCAGTCGGCGGCGGCAGCGGCGGGCTCCGGGAGGCGGCGGCGAGCACCGTGGTGCGCGACCAGGCGTCGGCGGCAGCAGCAACAGCAGCGGGCACCAGGAGACGGCTACACGACGACCAGGCGGCGGCAGGGAGCACCGGGAGGCGGCAGCGGCAGCAGCAGCAGCAGCGAATGCCGGCATGAGGCGACCAGTCGGCGGCGGCAGCGGCGGACTCCGGGAGGCGGCGGCGAGCACCGTGGTGCGCGACCAGGCGTCGGCGGCAGCAGCAACAGCAGCGGGCACCAGGAGACGGCTACACGACGACCAGGCGGCGGCAGGGAGCACCGGGAGGCGGCAGCGGCTGCAGCAGCAGCAGCGTATGCCGGCATGAGGCGACCAGTCGGCGGCGGCAGCGGCGGGCTCCGGGAGGCGGCGGCGAGCACCGTGGTGCGCGACCAGGCGTCGGCGGCAGCAGCAACAGCAGCGGGCACCAGGAGACGGCTACACGACGACCAGGCGGCGGCAGGGAGCACCGGGAGGCGGCAGCGGCAGCAGCAGCAGCAGCGAATGCCGGCATGAGGCGACCAGTCGGCGGCGGCAGCGGCGGACTCCGGGAGGCGGCGGCGAGCACCGTGGTGCGCGACCAGGCGTCGGCGGCAGCAGCAACAGCAGCGGGCACCAGGAGACGGCTACACGACGACCAGGCGGCGGCAGGGAGCACCAGGAGGCGGCAGCGGCAGCAGCAGCGAATGCCGGCATGAGGCAACCAGTCGGCGGCGGCAGCGGCGGGCTCCGGGAGGCGGCGGCGAGCACCGTGGTGCGCGACCAGGCGTCGGCGGCAGCAGCAACAGCAGCGGGCACCAGGAGACGGCTACACGACGACCAGGCGGCGGCAGGGAGCACCGGGAGGCGGCAGCGGCTGCAGCAGCAGCAGCGTATGCCGGCATGAGGCGACCAGTCGGCGGCGGCAGCGGCGGGCTCCGGGAGGCGGCGGCGAGCACCGTGGTGCGCGACCAGGCGTCGGCGGCAGCAGCAACAGCAGCGGGCACCAGGAGACGGCTACACGACGACCAGGCGGCGGCAGGGAGCACCGGGAGGCGGCAGCGGCAGCAGCAGCAGCAGCGAATGCCGGCATGAGGCGACCAGTCGGCGGCGGCAGCGGCGGGCTCCGGGAGGCGGCGGCGAGCACCGTGGTGCGCGACCAGGCGTCGGCGGCAGCAGCAGCAACAGCAGCGGGCACCAGGAGACGGCTACACGACGACCAGGCGGCGGCAGGGAGCACCAGGAGGCGGCAGCGGCAGCAGCAGCGAATGCCGGCATGAGGCGACCAGTCGGCGGCGGCAGCGGCGGGCTCCGGGAGGCGGCGGCGAGCACCGTGGTGCGCGACCAGGCGTCGGCGGCAGCAGCAATAGCAGCGGGCACCAGGAGACGGCTACACGACGACCAGGCGGCGGCAGGGAGCACCGGAAGGCGGCAGCGGCAGCAGCAGCAGCAGCGAATGCCGGCATGAGGCGACCAGTCGGCGGCGGCAGCAGCGGGCTCCGGGAGGCGGCGGCGAGCACCGTGGTGCGCGACCAGGCGTCGGCGGCAGCAGCAACAGCAGCGGGCACCAGGAGACGGCTACACGACGACCAGGCGGCGGCAGGGAGCACCGGGAGGCGGCAGCGGCTGCAGCAGCAGCAGCGTATGCCGGCATGAGGCGACCAGTCGGCGGCGGCAGCGGCGGGCTCCGGGAGGCGGCGGCGAGCACCGTGGTGCGCGACCAGGCGTCGGCGGCAGCAGCAACAGCAGCGGGCACCAGGAGACGGCTACACGGCGACCAGGCGGCGGCAGCGAACTCCAGGCGGCGAGGTCCGGGTGGCGTGCAGCAGGCAGCAATGACGGCGCGCAGACGGACGGAAAGACGACAGCACTGGCTGGGGCCCTTCCATATCGACGATACACCTTGAGTGTAGCCCAGGCAGTGTAATTCATCGACTCGGAGCTGAGGGAATCCAACCCTTGAATGACTTCCGACACACCACGACCCGGAAATACTAGCGGCCACTTCAAAGATAATACGAGAGTGTTCTTATCGATAAGCGCTGCTGTTGTCACACACGGGCAGGTTAGGCAGCAACTTAGTGACGCCAGTAAATCGAATAAGAAAACGAGGCGGAAGTACCGTAAGATGATGACGAGCAATAAACGACATGAACACGAGCCGCGCACGGTATAAAAGTGTGTGTGTGTGTGTGTGTGTATATGAGTACCCGTGGTCTAGGGTTAGCGTCTTTGATTCATAATCAAAACGTCTTCGGTCCTGGGTTCGATCCCTGCCATTGCCTAAATTTTGATAAATAACCACCATTGGCGGCCGAAGACTTCCGGCATAAGAAGTCAGTCTCATTCTGCCAACGGCCTTGTCAAAGAGGGCGGAGCAGAGGATAAAGGTTCAGGGCACTCTCTTGTCCTAGGGGTGGGAAATTACCCCTAAAGGCGGAAGAATCAGCAACGATCAACGACATGAGGATGCAGAAGGCAATGGAAACCACTGCATTAAAGACACGTAACGTGTATCCACAGGACATGTGGCCTGTATTTGAAGAAGTGTTATGATGATCTCTCCATTGGCAAAAGATTCCGGAATAGTCCCCCATTCGGATCTCCGGGACGGGACTGCCAAGGGGGAGGTTACGATAAGAAAAAGATTGAATAATCAATGAAAGGATAACGTTCTACGAGTCGGGGCGTGGAATGTCAGAAGCTTGAACGTGGTAGGGAAACTAGAAAATCTGAAAAGGGAAATGCAAAGGCTCAATCTAGATATATTAGGGGTCAGTGAAGTGAAGTGGAAGGAAGACAAGGCTTTCTGGTCAGATGAGTATCGGGTAATATCAACAGCAGCAGAAAATGGTATAACAGGTGTAGGATTCGTTATGAATAGGAAGGTAGGGCAGAGGGTGTGTTACTGTGAACAGTTCAGTGACCGGGCTGTTCTAATCAGAATCGACAGCAGACCAACACCGACAACGATAGTTCAGGTATACATGCCGACGTGCTGAAGATGAACAGATAGAGAAAGTGCATGAGGCTATTGAAAGGGTAATGCAGTATGTAAAGGGGGACGAAAATCTAATAGTCATGGGCGACTGGAATGCAGTTGTAGGGGAAGGAGTAGAAGAAAAGGTTACAGGAGAATATGGGCTTGGGACAAGGAATGAAAGAGGAGAAAGACTAATTGAGTTCTGTAACAAGTTTCAGCTAGTAATAGCGAATAACCTGATCAAGAATCACTAGAGGAGGAGGTATACTTGGAAAAGGCCGGGAGATACGGGAAGATTTCAATTAGATTACATCATGGTCACACAGAGATTCCGAAATCAGATACTGGATTGTAAGGGGTACCCAGGAGCAGATATAGACTCAGATCACAATATAGTGGTGATGAAGAGTAGGCTGAAGTTCGAGACATTAGTCAGGAAGAATCAATACGCAAAGAAGTGGGATACGGAACTACTAAGGAATGACAAGATACGTTTGAAGTTCTCTAACGCTATAGATACAGCAATAAGGAATAGCGCAGTAGGCAGTACAGTTGAAGAGGAATGGACATCTCTAAAAAGGGCCATCACAGAAGTTGGGAAGGAAAACTTAGGTACAAAGAAGGTAGCTGCGAAGAAACCATGGGTAACAGAAGAAATACTTCAGTTGATTGATGAAAGGAGGTAGTACAAACATATTCCGGGAAAATCAGGAATACAAAAATAGAAGTCGCTGAGGAATGAAATAAATAGGAAGCGCAGGGAATGGCTGCAGGAAAAATGTGAAGACATCGAAAAGATATGATTGTCGGAAGGACAGAGTCAGCATACAGGAAAGTCAAAACAACCTTTGGTGACATTAAAAGCAATGGTGGTAACATTAAGAGTGCAACGGGATTTCCACTGTTAAATGCAGAGGAGAGAGCAGGTAGGTGGAAAGAATACATTGAATGCCTCTATGAGGGTGAAGATTTGTCTGATGTGATAGAAGAAGGAACAGGAGTCGATTTAGAAGAGATAGGGGATCCAGTATTAGAATCGGAATTTAAAAGAGCTTTGGAGGACTTACGGTCAAATACGGCAGAAGGGATAGATAACATTCCATCAGAATTTCTAAAATCATTGGGGGAAGTGGCAACAAAACGACTATTCACGTTGGTGTGTAGAATATATGAGTCCGGCGATATACCATCTGACTTTCGGAAAAGCATCATCCACACAATTCCGAAGACGGCAAGAGCTGACAAGTGCGAGAATTATCGCACAATCAGCTTAACAGCTCATGCATCGAAGCTGCTTACAAGAAAATATACAGAAGAATGGAAAAGAATATTGAGAATGCGCTAGGTGACGATCAGTTTGCCTTTAGGAAAAGTAAAGGGACGAGAGAGGCAATTCTGACGCTACGGCTAATAATGGAAGCAAGGCTAAAGAAAAATCAAGACACTTTCATAGGATTTGTCTACCTGGAAAAAAGCGTTCAACAGTATAAAATGGTGCAAGCTGTTCGAGATTCTGAAAAAAGTAGGGGTAAGCTATAGGGAGAGACGGGTCATATACAATATGTACAACAACCAAGAGGGAATAATAAGAGTGGACGATCAAGAACGAAGTGCTCGTATTAAGAAGGGCGTACAACAAGGCTGTAGCCTTTCGCCCCTTCTCTTCAATCTGTACATCGAGGAAGCAATGATGGAAATAAAAGAAAGGTTCAGGAGTGGAATTAAAATACAAGATGAAAGGATATCAATGATACGATTCGCTGATGACATTGCTATCCTGAGTGAAAGTCAAGAAGAATTAAATGATCTGCTGAACGGAATGAACAGTCTAATGAGTACACAGTATGGTTTGAGAGTAAATCGGAGAAAGACGAAGGTAATGAGAAGTAGTAGAAATGAGAACAACGAGAAACTTAACATCAGGATTGATGGTCACGATGTCAATGAAGTTAAGGAATTCTGCTACCTAGGCAGTAAAAGAACCAATGACGGACGGAGCAAGGAGGACATCAAAAGGAGACTCGCTATGGCAAAAAAGGCATTTCTGGCCAAGAGAAGTCTACTAATATCAAATACCGGCCTTAATTTGAGGAAGAAATTTCTGAGGATGTACGTCTGGAGTACAGCATTGTATGGTAGTGAAACATGGACTGTGGGAAAACCTGAACAGAACGGAATCGAAGCATTTGAGATGTGGTGCTATAGACGAATGTTGAAAATTAGGTGGACTGATAAGGTAAGGAATGAGGAGGTCCTACGCAGAATCGGAGAAGGAAAGGAATATGTGGAAAACACTGATAAGGAGAAGGAACAGGATGATAGGAATCTGCTAAAATATGAGGGAATGACTTTCATGGTACTAGATGGAGTTGTAAAGGGCAAAAACTGTAGAGGAAGACAGAGATTGGAATACGTCAAGCAAATAATTGAGGACGTAGGTTGCAAGTGCTACTCTGAGATGAAGAGGTTAGCACAGGAAAGGAATTCGTGGCGGGCCGCAGAACAACACACACACCAATGCCCTATGGTATCCAGTTGTTATCTACTATTTTTATGCATTCGATTCATTTGCATTAATCTAATTTAGAGACAGAGCATGTGGTAGGGTTGACGCTGGAGATGCTACTGCAGGCCCCATCAAGGCACCGGTAAATCACGGCGCTCAGTAATTTACGTCGTGCGCGATAGGTGGGCTAAGCCAGCAACTGTTCGTGGACACGCCAGTAAATTACATGCTGGCCAGCTGCTTCGAGTTTAGGACACACGTGTGATGACTCCCAAAGATAAAGCAATGGTGCTGACACACAGTCACGGAAGGTTGAGCACAGGAAGTCGGTTACAACAGTATCAATTTACGCGTAGCAACAAGCTATTAGAATAGCCTAGTTTTTCTCTGTTTTTTGGTAAGTAAAATGCTGCCGCTCCATTTAACAGCAAGTGAGGTAATGTTAAGATCATAGCAAAGCTGAAGTCGAATGAGGGTATCTGAAAGGTCCGAAAATGATATTTTGCTATATGGGGCCAGATTGGTCCCTGGTGAACCCATACAGAGCTTCCCTACGTGGTGGTTATGGAAGGCAGACCATAAATGTAAAACCTCAATCAGTGAAGGTATCCAGACCAAAGGGGTGCAGCGTCATACGTGTAAGTGGGCTCACCTGATATCCTACACGCCCGAGAGATGTTTTCGTTTCCTTCTCCACTTTTGGGTGTCCCTTTCGTCTGTTATGGGTGCTTATGAAAAACTGAAATACGATTCAGGATTACTGTTCCAATTTAATCCTTGCTGCACTGCGAAGGTGATTGATTTTCATTTTTTATTTTATTTACACGTCAAGTTCCGTAGGATCAAATTGAGGAGAAAATCTCCAAGGTCATGGAACGTGTCAGTACATGAAATTACAACATAAAAGTAATAACAGATAAAAATAAATGTTCATGATCCCGAAAAATGTCAGTCCGTAAGGACGTAATCAACAATACAACAAGAATCATCATAATTTTTCAAGAAACTCCTCGACAGAACAGAAGGAGTGACCCATGAGGAAACTCTTCAGTTTCGATTTGAAATCGAGTGGATTGCTGCTAAGATTTTTGAATTCGAGTGGTAGCTTATTGAAAATGGATGCACCAGTATACTTCACACCTTTTTGCACAAGAGTTAAGGAAGTCGGATCCAAATGCAGGTTTGATTTCTGCCGAGTATTAACCGAGTGAAAGCTGCTTATTCTTGGGAATAAGCTAATATTGTTAACAAGAAATTACAGCAAAGAATGTATATATTGAGAGGCCAATGTCAAAATACCCAGACTCGTGAACAGGGGTCTACAAGAGATTCTTGAACTTACACAATTTATTTGCTCGAACCGCCCGTTTCTGAGCCAAAAATATCCTTTTAGAATGGGAATAGTTTCCCCAAACTATAATACCATACGACATAAGCGAATGAAAATAAGCAAATTAGACTGATTTTCGTGTCGAACGATCACTCACTTCTGATACCGTTCGAATTGTAAAAATGACAGTATTAGGTCTTTGAACAAGACCCTAAACGTGGACTTTCCACGACAGCTTACTATCTATCTGAACACCTAGAAATTTGAACTGTTCAGTTTCACTAATCACATGCCCGTTCTGTGAAATTAAAACGTCAGGTTTTGTTGAGTTGTGTGTTAGAAATTGTAAAAACTGATTCTTCCTGTGATTTAGCGTCAGTTTATTTTCTACAAGCCATGAACTTAAGTCATGCACTGCACTATTTGATACCGAGTCAATGTTGCACACAACATCCTTTACTACCAAGCTAGTGTCATTAGCAAACAGAAATATTTTAGAGTTACCCGTAATACTAGAGAGCATATCATTTATATAAATAAGGAACAGGAGTGGCCCCAACACTGATTCCTGGGGCACCCCCCACTTGACACTACCCCATTCAGACCCCACATCACAGTCGTTATCAACATTGTGAATAATGACCTTTTGCTGCCTGTAAGAGGTGAACCAATTGTGAGCTACTCCCCGTATTCCGTAATGGTCCAAATTCTGGAGCAATTTTCTGTGATCAACACAATCAAATGCCTTAGTTAAATCAAAAAGTATGCCAAGCGTTCGAAACCTTTTCTTTAGCCCATCCAGTACCTCACAGAGAAAAGAAAATAAAGGATTTCAGTTGTTAAACGACTTCTAAAGCCGAACTGTGATAGAGATGTTAGTTGAGAAACAGTTAATATCGCACGAATCTAACAAGGCCGCGGGGCACACGGGCAGTTATTTTACAGGTCTATCAGAATCGCACTAACGAGAAGACTGCAAAGTACAGTGCGTGCTACTATGAATGATTCACTCGTTGTTAGAGCTCTATATTATTCTGAGTATTACATGTACAAATTTGTTCGATGCATGAACAGACCCATGATCTCGCCAGTTTTGCATTTTGCACTCCACAGATGTTTTATGAGTGCCCCCTCTGGTGATACAACGCACGTTGAAGCGTTAGTCAAGTTCGTTCTTTCCCTAATGTAGAAACATTCTGGCAGCAGTCGTGTAAACAGTAGTGATGCGTTTTCTGAGCTGCTCCAGTGTTCTAGGAAGTGGGGGTACGTAAACATGGCTTTTAATATACCCCCAGCCCCCAAAAGGAAAAAGTCTGAAGCTTCAGGTTAGGTGACCTGAAAGGGGAGCGGGGGGGGGGGGGGGGGGGGGGGCGGGGGATATCAGGGGAACAGAGTCACGTCATCTTTACCGCTACACCCGATCCAGCGATGGAGAACTTTGCAGCCACGAACATCAGTTCTCAAATGATGAAAAAATGTTCAAATGTGTATGAATTCCTAAGGGACCAAACTGCTGAGGTCATCAGTCCCTAGACTTGCACACTATTTCAACTAAGTTACACTAACATGCAAGGAACAATACACACACCCATGTCCGAGGGAGGACTCGATCCTACGGCGGGAGGGGCCGCGCAGTCAGTGACATAGCGCCTCATCCGCGCGGCCACTCCGCGCGACCAAATGATGAGGCTCCTCCATCTTGCTGGAAGAAAAAATTCTCGGAGTCAGCAGTAAGCTGTGGAAACAATGATATCAATATTTTATCGATTGGGATGTTAGCGTTATCTCAGTTCTGTCGGTTTTCGTACTTTTGACAATAAATTCAACGAACCGAAATTTACTTTTAATTACCCCGGCTTCCAATGAAGTGAACTATTTCATGCAGTGGTGCATGAACTTAAGAAAAGCGAATACTCAAGACTCGAAAGCTAAAAGTTCGGACACTTAAATGTCGAACACAAAGACTCCCAGACGCTAAGGACGTTAACAATACGTAGTTGTGAAACAAAAGGGACGTTCGTTAGAAGCTCTTTGAATAAAGTCCTTTGCTACTTTCCATAATACTCTATTCCACTGGCTCTTATTATTCTTTTATTTAATTTTCTTCCTTTAACACGGAAATTCGTTATTTTATATGAAATATGGAGATTATTCATGGCGAGTTCGAATAAATTTTAGTTTTTTTTTTTTAAAAAAAAGACCAGATATGTAACGAGATGTTACAAATTTCAAACTGAGATACTGCAGGGGATATGCAAAATAATGTGAACACCTGTACTTACTTGGGAATGGTTAGTTAATAAGTGGTTAGACTCATATTTGCCCGTAATACAGCTGCGATTCTTTTTGGAATACTGGCATACAATGATTGTATAGCCTCCAGTGGAATGTTATGCCACTCTTTGATCAGAATCTCTTCTAACTCCTGTTGTGACGAAGAAGGCGGAAATCTGCTCTGGAGTCCGTGCTCCAACACCGCCCAGAAGGGTTCCATAATGTTCAAGTTCGGGGACTGTACTGACCAGGAAAGGCGCTGCAGTTCAGATGCATGCTCTTCATACCACGACTGCACTATCCTGATTGTGTGAACTGGTGCATTATCGTCCTGAAATATGGCATCGTTGTTGGAGAACAACATGTGAATCGTAGGTGAACCAGATCACCTAAAATGTTCACATAATCGTTGGCTGTAACACGGCCTTTGAGAGTAATGTCTTTCCTGCGCCCGGGTTCCCGGGTTCGATTCCCGGCGGGGTTAGGGATTTTCTCTGGCTCGTGATAACTGGGAGTTGTGTGATGTCCTTAGGTTAGTTAGGTTTAAGTAGTTCTAGGGGACTGGTGACCATAGATGTTAAGTCCCATAGTGCTCAGAGCCATTTTTGATAGTAATGATGGGACCTGCCGAATACCATGATATGGCTGCCCACACCATCACACTTCCACCTCCATGCTTAACCGTTGGAATCAACCAATCAGGTTTGTAGGCTTGTTTTGACGTTCTACAGACGTAAACCCGGCCCGATTTTGGAAATAATGAAAATGTTGACTCGTCAGACCCCATGGCGTGTTTCCACAGACCAGCTGTCCAGGCTTTATGCTCCTGACACCATGTTTTACGCTTCTTTGCGTTGGTTGTCGTCACTAATGGTTTCGGTATAGCAACTCGTCCACGAATATTCCATTTATGGAATTCTCGGCGGACATTGTCGATAGATGCGGGGTCTCGAAGATGGCTACTCAGCTCCGCAGTCACTTTAGCTGCCGTAGTTTTGTGTTGTTTTGACACAGTTCCTGTTAGTGTACGACGATCTCTGTCAGTTAGTTTTGATTTGCACCCACTGTTATGTTTACACCATGATGTCTGTCTATGTTTTGTGTAGGCTGTCATGACTGTTGAAACAGTTGCTCAAAATGGCTCACATGGTTCTGAGCACTGTGGGACTTAACTTCTGAGGTCATCACACACACCCATGCCCGAGGCAGGACTCGAACCCTAGACCGTAGCTGTCGCGCGGTTCCAGACGGTAGCGCCTAGAGCCGCTCGGTCACCCAGGCCGGCGAAACAGTTGCTCTTGAAACATTTAATAAGTGAGCTGTCTCTGTTACTGATACTCCAGCTAATCGGTTCTCCACAATCTGCCCTCTTAGGAACACTGTTAGGTCCTTCATTGCATGTTCACGTCGGCCTCTGAATACAAATACGAAGAGTGCACTACTCGTAAACAATTTGCACTGATGCCTAGTCCGTACTGAACAAGCACAGTCAAAAAATTGGTTCAAATGGCTCTGAGCACTATGGGACTTAACTGCTGAGGTCCTCAGTCCCCTAGAACTTAGAACTACTTAAACCTAACCAACCTAAGGACATCACACACATTCATGCCCGAAGCAGGATTCGAACCTACGACCGTAGCGGTCGTGCGGCTCCAGACTGTAGCGCCTAGAACCGCTCAGCCATTCCGGCCGAACACGCACAGTCCAGATCGACACGTGCCTTACCTGTGTTGTTGACCGTCAAACACAACCATCCCCTTACTACCACTGTTCGCATCCTTTTGCCTATCCTTTGTATCTTGTCGTGGCTTTGAATGAGGATGGAGCTGGGTTTCTCGCCTTTATAAAATAGTTCCCGGGTGGTAAATATGCAGTTGCAGGACGCTTAACAGCTCGTTAAGTATGGTGCAAGAGACGGCTGTGTTCCGGCTGTCTTCCTCGTAGTCCGGGCAGTTTGCGCGAGTGCCTGAGTTACGGGTGTTGGTGCCTGGTGGGGCAGCGCCCTCCACTGTGCAGTGCGGGTAGCGGCCGCCTCACGAGCAGGGGCAGGCAGCATCCCTCCCTCCCACTGATGCCACTAAGTCGCCGGATATTAATTACGGCGCCCGCGCCCACTTTCCGTGGTGCCTGCGGTCACCGGGTTGTTCTGGGGGCGGCGGCCGGACGACCGCTGCGCCGTGTCACGTACTACTGTACCCGACCACATGGGCAGTCTCCTCGGCCAGCGCTTCCTCCACAACAGCGGCTGCGGTCGGCGGTCCCTTCCAAAAGAATGGAAAAGCTCCTCAGATTTACGAGAAATGGCCGGGCTAACGACGATTTGCTAAAGCGACCCAACAGCGGCGCCGCGTGTCTGGCCAGCTGGAAAAGTTTACACCAAACGAATATCTACATCTACATGGTTACTCTGCAAATCACATTTAAGTGCCTGGCAGAGGGTTCATCGAACCACGTTACAATTCTCTATTATTCCAATCTTGTATAACGCGCGGAAAGAATGAACACCTATATCTTTCCATACGACCTCTGATTTCCCTTACTTTATCGTGGTGATCGTTCCTCCCTATGTAGGTCGGTGTCAACAAAATACAGGGTGTTACAGAAAGGTAAGGCCAAACTTTCAGGAAACATTCATCACACACAAATAAAGAAAATACGTTAGTGGATATGTGTCCGGAAACGCTTAATTTTCATGTTAGAGCTCATTTTAGTTTCGTCAGTATGTACTGTACTTCCTCGATTCACCACCAGTTGGCCCAATTGAAGGAAGGTAATGTTGACATCGACTCATTGCTCTACAGTACTAGAATCAAGCACATCAGTACGTAGCATCAACAGGTTAGTGTTCATCACGAACGTGGTTTTGCAGTAAGTGCAATGTTTACAAATGCGGAGTTGGCAGATGCCCATTTCATGTATGGATTAGCACGGGGCAATAGCCGTGGCGCGGTACGTTTGTATCGAGACAGATTTCCAGAACGAAGGTGACCCGACAGGAAGACGTTCGAAGCAATTGATCGGCGTCTTAGGGAGCACGGAACATTCCAGACTATGACTCGCGACTGGGGAAGACCTAGAACAACGAGGACACCTGCAATGGACGAGGCAATTGTTCGTGCAGTTGACGATAACCCTAATGTCAGCGTCAGAGAAGTTGCTGCTGTACAAGGTAACGTTGACCACGTCACTGTATGGAGAGTGCTACGGGAGAACCAGTTGTTTCCGTACCATGTACAGCGTGTGCAGGCACTATCAGCAGCTGATTGCCCTCCACGGGTACACTTCTGCGAATGGTTCATCCAACAATGTGTCAATCCTCATTTCAGAGCAAAAGTTCTCTTTACGAATGAGGCTTCATTCCAACGTGATCAAATTGTAAATTTTCACAATCAACATGTTTGGGCTGACAAGAATCCGCACGCAATTGTGCAATCACGTCATCAACACAGATTTTCTGTGAACGTTTGGGCAGGCATTGCTGGTGATGTCTTGATTGGGCCCCATGTTCTTCCACCTACGCTCAATGGAGCAAGTTATCATGATTTCATATGGGATACTCTACCTGTGCTGCTAGAACATGTGCTTTTACAAGTACGACACAACATGTGGTTCATGCACAATGGAGCTCCTGCACATTTCAGTCGAAGTGTTCGTACGCTTCTCAACAACAGATTCGGTGACCGATGGATTGGTAGAGGCGGACCAATTCCATGGCCTCCACGCTCTCCTGACCTCAACCCTCATGACTTTCATTTATGGGGGCATTTGAAAGCTCTTGTCTACGCAACCGCGGTACCAAATGTAGAGACTCTTCGTGCTCGTATCGTGGACGGCTGTGATACAATACGCCATTCTCCAGGGCTGCATCAGCGCATCAGAGATTCCATGCGACGGAGGATGGATGCATGTATCCTCGCTAACGGAGGACATTTTGAACATTTCCTGTAACAAAGTGTTTGAAGTCACGCTGGTACGTTCTGTTGCTGTGTGTTTCCATTCCATGATTAATGTGATTTGAAGTGAAGTAATAAAATTAGCTCTAACATGGAAAGTAAGCGTTTCCGGACACGTGTTCACATAACTTATTTTCTTTCTTTGTGTGTGAGGAATGTTTCCTGAAAGTTTGGCTGTACCTTTTTGTGACACCCTGTATTTTCGCATTCGGAGGAGAAAGTTGGTGATTGGAATTTCGCGAGAAGATTCCGTCGCAACAAAAAACGCCTTCCTTTTAATGATTTCCAGCCCAAATCCTGTATCATTTCTGTGACACTCTCTCCCATATTTCGCGATAATACAAAACGTGCTGCCTTTCTTTGAACTTTTTCCATGTACTCCGTCAGTCCTATCTGGTAAGGATCCCACACCGCGCAGCAGTATTCTAAAAGAGGATGGACAAGCGTAGTGTAAGCAGTCTCCTTAGTAGGTCTGTTACATTTTCTAAGTGTCCTGCCAATAAAACCCAGCCTTTGGTTAGCCTTTCCCACAACATTTTCGATGTGTTCTTTCCAATTTAAGTTCTTCGTAATTGTAAGATCTAGGTAATTAGTTGAATTTACGGCTTTTAGATTAGACTGGTTTATCGTGTAACCAAAGTTTGAGTTCCTTTTAGCACTCATGTGGATGACCTCACACGTTTCGTTATTTATGGTCAACTGCCACTTTTCGCACCATTCAGATATTGTTTCTAAATCGTTTTTCAGTTTGTTTTGATCTTCTGATGAATTTATTAGTCGATAAACGACAGCGTCATCTGCAAACAACCGAAGACGGCTGCTCATATTGTCTCTCAAATCTTTTATATAGATAAGGAACAGCAAAGGGCCTATAACACTACCTTGGGGAACGCCTGAAATCACTTCCTTTTACTCGATGACTTTCTTCAATTACTACGAACTGTGACCTCTCTGACAGGAAATCCCGAATCCAGTCACATAACTGAGATGATATTCCATAAGCACATAATTTCACTATGAGCCGCTTGTGTGGTACAGTGTGAAAAGCCTTCCGGAAATCCAGAAATACGGAATCGATCTGAAATCCCTTGTAAATAGCACTCAACACTTCATGTGAATAGAGAGCTAGTTGTGTTTCACAGGAACGATGTTTTCTAAAGCCATGTTGACTGTGTGTCAATAGACCGTTTCGCCGGCCGCTGTGGCCTAGCGGTTCTAGGCGCTTCAGTCCGGAACCGCGCTGCTGCTACGGTCGCAGGTTCGAATCCTGCCTCGGGCATGGATGTGTGTCATGTCCTTATGTTAGTTAGGTTTAAGTAGTTCTAAGTGTAGGGGACTGATGACCATAGATGTTAAGTCCCATAGTGCTTAGAGCCAAATAGAGGGTTTCCTTCGAGTTAATTCATAATGTTCGAATATAATATATGTTCTAAAATCCTGCTGCATGTCGACGTTAACGATATGGGTCTGTAATTTACTGGATTACTCCTACTACCTTTCTTGAATATTGGTGAGACCTGTGCAACCGCCGGCCGCTGGTGGCCGAGCGGTTCTAGGCGCTTCAGTCTGGAACCGCGCGACCGCTAAGGTCGCAGGTTCGAATCCTGCCTCGGGCATGGATGTGTGTGATGTCCTTAGGTTAGTTAGGTTTAAGTAGTTCTAAGTTCTAGGGGACTGATGACCTCAGAAGTTAAGTCCCATAGTGCTCAGGGCCATTTGAACCATTTTGTTAAGTATGGAGCTAATGCATCAATCAGCATACTCGGAAAGGAACCTAATTGGTATACAGTCTGGACCAGAAGACTTGCTTTTATTAAGTGATTTGAGTTGCTTCACTACTCCGAGGATATTTACTTCTACGTTACTCATGTGGGCAGCTGTTCTCTATTCGAATTCTGGAATATTTACTACGTCTTCTTTTTTGAAGGCATTTCGGAAGACTGTGTTTAGTAATTCTGCTTTGGCAGCACTGTCTTCGTTAGTATCTCCATTGTCATCGCGCAGAGAAGGCATTGATGATTTCTTGCCGCTAACGTACTTCACCTACGACCAGAATTTTTTTGGATTTTCTTCCAGGTTTCGAGACAAAGTTTCCTTGTGGAAACCTTTATAGGCGTCTCGCACTGAACTCCGCACTGCCGGCCGCAGTGGCCGAGCGGATCAGTCGGCTCTCAGCCGTGGCAGCGCGCGGACGGCCCCGCGCGCCGGCCAGTGCTCTGCTGCAGGCGTTGTTTACTTCCGCGTCGTAGCTTTAAGGCTTGTGTCCGTCCACCGTGAACATGTCGAGCGCTTACCGCCGTGCGACCCTTAAAGTTTCCTTCCCAGCGGAACTTGCGCGACCTCGTGCACATGAAGTTGAAACCTTCATACGTGAAGAAGTTCGTTTAGATCCTAACAACGCTATCGGAATCCATTTTTCGATCACGGGTAGTGTCGTTTATATTAAAATAACAAGCACCGAGGTGTGTGAAGATGTTATTCGCCGCCATGCCAATGGACTTAAGTTCAAATACTCTGATGGTCACGTCGGAGCTGTAACACTTGAACTCGCAGAGTACGGTCAACGCACGATTGGGATGTTTGAACTATCTTTTGAAGTGCCGAAGGACGAAATTGTCTCTGCGTTACAACCATACGGTAACGTCATCGGTTACGTAGAGGAAAAATGGCAAACCTTCACGACCTACCATGTCCTTAATGGTGTGCGTCAGGTCAAAATTGAACTGAAAAAACAAATACCATCATACCTGACAATTGGCGGGGTGCGAGCCATTGTCATGTACGACGGCCAACTCCGAACATGTGCGGGTTGTGGAGAAGAAGGCCACGTCATGCCCGCCTGCATGCGACGCCACCTGATCCAGACGCCGGTCGGCGAGGAAGCGTCCCCAGCGGTGATCACTCAGATCCCTGTCACATATGCCAAGGTTGCCAAGGAAGGTAGCACCTCTACACAGGGTATTCCGGCGCCGTTGACGTCGTCTGATCAGGTAGATGCAACCGCTACTGAGATTCCTTCTGAGGTGCCACAGACACCAGATCCTGGCCGGCCGAATCTTCGCAGCACTATGCCTGAAAATGCTACTGAGATGGACGTTGATTCGGGACTGGTACCTACTTCTGCTTTCCTTCAGGCTGGTCCGAAGTCAGACGAAAGCCACCCGCAATCAGACTCTGAACGACATGTTCGAAAACAAGGGTCGACACGAAAGAGAAAGAAACGTAGCCGTACACCCCCTGATGAATCCATTCAACGGATGGATACCAGGGATGCAGACCCGAAGATGGCCGACAAACCGCTCTTTGATGACCAAAAGTCTGATGCGAACGACCCGCCACAGGCGACCACTGGCAACGAACACCCCTCCTTACTGGCGTCGTCGCCCCCACAGGTCGATGTTGAAGAGAGCCTATCCGCTGAGCCGAAAACTACATCTCCTCTCCACGTGGATGATGTGCACAGCCGATCCCCTACCGCAGTATCGGTCTCCTGGGCAGACGACGTGGAGATGGAAGGGGCTGGGGTGGACGGTGCTGATGATGGGACGCCCCCATCGGTTGCGCCTCACCTTACCAAGACAACTTTTACTCAAGACAAAGGCAGTATACAATGTCCTCCAATTAGGTCGTCCACCTAACCCGATTGAACAAAAGTTCCCCCAGGTTGACTGGCGTCATGTACGGCGCGCGGTGTTCGCCTGTTATCTTGACACGAATGTTCAATCTGTCTGGTACCTAACTGTCAATGGTAAGCAAATCAACCAATTACGCCTTCATCGTATCCACCTCGCCCAATCACCTCTATGTTCCACGTGTGGAGTGCCAGACAATGATGAACATCGGTTTGTTTGCAGACCGGCGGCGGAGGTTTGGCACTTGGTTCCTCATATTGTGGCTTTTCTAACGCGGGACATTCCGGATCGGATTACTCCCCTTTCATTATTATTTCCGGAACGTGACTATTTTCCTCGGACAAAGACCAATGCCGTGAATTGGATTTGCGGACATCCCATTCACTACTTATTTGGACAAACTGTAGACTCTGTACTCGATTTTTGGACATACCTCAATGACTGTCATTATGTCGTTGTCCGTCACCCAAAATACAGACAATTATTCTCAAACTTCCTTGGGAGTGCTTTCCACGACCCGCCTCGCAGCTGGAATGTGTTAAGCCAAGAGAGAAGAAGGTTTCCTGTTTGAACCAATGAACATTTCTGAACAATTTAACGGAACACATCAATTTCGAGAACACGTGACTCAACATATTACCAGCAGGGCGCAGAAGGCCTCTGATCAATTACACAACAAAAAAAAAGAAAAAAAAAGAAAAAGAAAGTAAAAGAGGAAAAATAAAAATAAAAACAATAAAAATAAAAATAAAATTCAGAAAAAGGAAGATTTTTTTTGTTTGTTTGTAAGGATAGCCCTAACCTTGATTTCCCATATTTCCGCTGGTATATAGATAGCTCTCTGGAGCAGGTTTAGTCAGGAGCCAACACCTGAAGTGGACCAGATTTTTTTGTTGTAGGATGAAAAGTGGCGGTGGCACTTACGGTTTTTTTTTTTGTAGTTCCAAAAGAAAAAAAAAGAAAAAAAACTACAAATTAAGTTTAATAAAAAAAGCGGTACTAGGGGCTACAGTCTGGAACCGCGCGACCGCTACGGTCGCCGGTTCGAATCCTGCCTCGGGCATGGATGAGTGTGATGTCCTTAGTTAGGTTTAAGTAGTTCTAAGTTCTGGGGGACTGATGACCTCAGCAGTTAAGTCCCATAGTGCTCAGAGCCATTTGAACCTTTTTTTTTTTTTTTAACTCCGCACTAAATTTCGAGCTTTTGTAAAGGATCGCCAATCTTGGGGATTTTGCGTTTGTTTAAGTTTGGCATGTTTGTTTCGTTGTTTCTGCAACAGTGTTCTAACCCGTTTTGTGTACCAAGGAGGATCAGCTCCGTCCTTTGCTAGTTGATGTGTTATAAATCTCTTAACTGCTGCTGATACTATTTCTTTGAATTTAAGCCACATCTGGTCCACACTTATATTATTAATTTGGAATGAGTGGAGATTGCCTCTCAGGAAGACGTCAAGTGAATTTTTATCTGTTTTTTTTTTTTAATAGGTATATTTTTCGCTTATTTTTCGAGGATTTGGGGATTACAATATTTAATCTCGCTACGACAACCCTGTGTTCACTAATCCCTATATCGGTTTTGATGCTCGTTATTAAGTTAGGATTATTTGTTGCTAAGAGGTCAAGAGTATTGTGACAAGCGTTTACTATTAGCGTGGGCTCATGAAGTAACTGCTCGAAATAATTTTCAGAGACTGCGTTTATCACAATTTCGGATGATATTTTATGCGTACCTCAGGAATTAAACATGTATTTTCACCAACATATCGAGGGTAAATTAAAGTCATCTCCAACTATTATTGTATGAGTCGGTGGTATGTTGAAAGCACTCTCGCATTTGTTTAGTATTCGAGCAGGCTTCCGTTACAGCAGTAATTGCCATTGCTTGTTTCACATTAGTCGATAAGCATGTTCACTGAAAAGCCAAAGAAACTGATACACCCGCCTAGTATCTTGCAGGGCCCCAGCGAGCACTCAGAAGTGCCGCAGCACGACGTGGCAAGGACTCGACTAAAATCTGAAGCAGTGTCGCAGGGAACCGACACCATGAATCCTGCAGGGCTGCCCATAAATCGTTAAGAGTGCGAGGGGTGGAGATATCTTCTGAACAGCACGTTGTAAGACATTTATAATGTTCATGGCTGGGAAGTTTGGTGGCCAGTGGAAGTGTTTAAACTCAGAAGAGTGATCCTGGAACCACTCTGTTGCAGTTATGGTCGTGTGAGGTATCGCATTGTCCTGCTGGAATTGCCCAAGTCCGTCGGAATTCACAATGAACACGAATGGATGCAGGTGATCAGACATGATGCTTGCGTACGTGTCACCTGTCAGAGTCGTATCTAGACGTATCAGGGCTCCCACATCAGTCCAAATGAACACGCCCCAGAGCATTACAGAGCTCCACTAGCTTAACCAGTCCTCTGCTGACGGGCAGGATCCATGCATTTAAGAGGTTGTCTCCATACCCGTACACGTCCATCCACTCGACACAATGTGACACGAGACTCGTCCGACCAGGCAACATCAATAGTCCAACGTTAGTGTCCACTGACTCTGAGCACTATGGGACTTAACATCCGAGGTCATCAGTCCCCTAGAACTTAGAACTACTTAAACCTGATTAACCTAAGGACAGCACACACATCCATGCCCGAGGCAGGATTGGAACCTGCGCGGTTCCAGACTGAAGCACCTAGAACCGCTCTGCCACGCCGGCTGGCTGTTGACTGGCCCAGATGAGGCGTTAAGCTTTGTGACGTGCAGTCATCTAGGGTACACGAGTGGGCCTTCGTCTCCGAAAGCCCATATCGATAATGTTTCGTTCAATGGTTCACACGTTGACACTTGTTGATGGCCCAGCACTAAAATCTGCAGCAACTTGCGGAAAGATTGCACTTCAGTCACGTTGAACGATTTCTTCAATCATCGGTGGTGCCGTACATGCAAGATCTTTTTCCGGCCGCAGCGATGTCGGAGATTTGAGGTTTTACCGGATTCCTGATGTTCGTGGTACACTCGTGAAATGGTCGTACAGGAAAATCCCCACTTCATCACTGTCTCGGAGATGCTGTGTCCCATCGTTCGTGCGCCAACAATAACACCACGTTCAAACTCAATTAAATTTTTGATAAACTGCCAGTGTAGCAGCAGTAACCAATCTAAGAACTGCGCCAGACGGTTGTTGTCTTATAAAGGCGTTGCCGACCGAGCGCCGTATTCTGCCTGTGTAAATATCTGCCTATATTTGAATATGCGTCCCTATGCCAGTTTCTTTTGCGCTTCAGTGTATAAACTTATTTTTATCGAAAACAAATCACGTTACATATTACTTTGCAACGGCCAGCAAACGACCTTTTGCAGCATCTCCAGTTTCACGCGCGTCCAAGCAGTGCCCACGTGCACGCTGGGGCTCCGAGCGGAACTGCGTCGCTCATTCTCCACGCCGTGTCGCGGCTCATCGACCACCTTCGGCCGCGGCGACCAACCCACGCAGGTAACGGACCGTTGTGAAAGGCTGAATCGCTGGGCTTTGTTATAAGGCGACCGTATAGAACAACAAACAAACATGCCACACTATGAACGTTATCCCACTGTAGCACTGTATTCCAGTTAATATGTTCTGAAGCTGGCGGAACTGTATAAGTATGACAGGATTTCAAGTCCATAGTTACTTTGTGCATCCCCAAATTCAAACAGTAAGTCAAGTGCACTAAAATATCACAATGCTAGGGTCCCTATCGTCTTAAAACCAATTTTCGCGTCAACCATTTAAAACATGGTAAACAGTAAGCAGAATATATTAAGCTAAATATCTTTTTCTTTTGCACACAGTAATATTATACACGTTATATCACGGTGGTGGAGGTGGGACAGGGGAGCGACGTAGCAGGCACAGGCGGAGGAGAAACTGATAAAACTTTACAAGTATAAAAAATGGTTCAAATGGCTCTAAGCACTATGGGACTTAACATCTGAGGTCATCAGCCCCCTAGACTTAGAACTACTTAAACCTAACTAACCTAAGGACATCACACACATCCGTGCCCGAGGCAGGTTTCGAACCTGCGACCGTAGCAGCAGCGTGGTTTCGGACTGAAGCGCCTAGAACCGCTCGGTCACAACGGCCGGCTTTCCAACTATATTCATAGTTTAAAAGTATTTTGGGGGGGGGGGGGGGAAGGGGGGGGGGGTTGAGCTCAATCACAAAGTCTGTAAACTGTTGCTCGGAATTGTATTCAGTGATTGACATGTCTTGGCACTTTTTACATTCATTTTGTGGTTCTAGGAATTGCTTTTCCCACAGCTCAGTTTGATCAATGAGTACTTTATCCGTTCTTCTTTTCATGTGAAGTCCCACAGTGCTTAGAGCCATTTGAACCATCTGAACAAAAGCAAAACGAGGATAATCGAATGTAGTCGAATTAAATCGGGTGATGCTGAGGGTATTAGGTTAGGAAATGAGACGCTTCAAGTAGTAAATGACTTTTGCTATTTGAGGAGCAAAATAACTGATGATGGTCGAAGTAGAGAGGATATAAAACGTAGACTGGCAATGGCAAGGAAAGCGTTTCTGAAGAAGAGAAATTTTTTAACATCGGGTATAGATTTAAGTGTCAGGAAGTCGTTTCTGAAAGTATTTGTATGGAGTGTGGCCATGTATGGAAGTGAAACGTGGACGAAAAATAGTTTGCACAAGAAGAGAATAGCTGGTTTGGGAGCGAATTTTGAATTTGATTTGAAGAAAATTATTGCTCTTTCTACTTTAAGACAACTTGGTTTAATAATAAGAATTTTGGCTATGGGGACAGAAGAATGCTGAAGATTAGATGGGCAGATCACGTAACTAATGAGGAGGTATCGAATAGAATTGGGGAGAAGAGGAGTTTGTGGCACAACTTGACCAGAAGAAGGGATCGGTTGGTAGGACATGTTCTGAGGCATCAAGGGATCACCAATTTAGTATTAGGGCAGCGTGGAGGGTAAAAATCGTAGAGCGAGACCAAGAGATGAATACACTAAGCAGATTCAGAAGCATGTAGGTTGCATTAGGTACTGGAAGTTGAAGAAGCTTGCACAGGATAGTGTAGCAAGGAAAGCTGTATCAAACCAGTCTGAGGACTGAAGACCACAACAACAACACCCTCTATGTCTTGCATTTTCTGCTTATTTTGAGTAAGATAGCAACATAACCATCTAGTACTGGTGGTGGTAAAACTCTACCTAAGTAGGAAGATTACCGCCGCTTTGTCATGTCCTACCGCTCCTGCAAGCTACTGTCTGTAGTAAATGGTTTCTTAAATTCGTGTAGTCCATGAAATTACTGGCCCATGCAAGTTATTGCCGGGTATTAATAATTTCTAGCCGAAGGTTTTACCCAACAGGTACAAATTTGAACGCAACGGATAACGCAATATTTTTTTGAACCACTACAGAAGGCACCTATACAGGGCTTAATAGGCAGTATATATATTTATATTCGCTTTCATGACCCAGAATTCGACTGTGATACTGACTTTCACCTCTTATTTATGATGGAGAGAGGAAATAATCAGTCGAGGGTAGAGCTCAACCGATATTTATTCAGTACCGATGGTATTTCAACAGCTAGTCCTGTTTCTCTTGTAATATACATCATCACAACTGGTCTCTCTAGTTAACATGGTTCAGTTTCGACACGTAATTATGGAATGGGACAGGGGAGCGGAGACCTGGCTTCAATGTAATTTCATACAGACACACAATTATACCTAAACCCACGCATTCAATTGCTATAGATGACTCAGAAAAAGTTCAGCAAAGACACTACTAGCAAAGCTAGGTCAGGCTTAAGAGTATTTCTCAAGTCTTTATCAAATCAGTGGGCATTAAAATCCGATAATTTTCCTAGTGGCACGAGCCACACAACATCGCCAACAAATCAAATAGTTATGGGAGAGCACAAGAAACATCATCCCTTCGATGGTATTCAACATGCGTGGGCAAGTTTCGGTAGCCAACAGAAATCCAGAAAATTACGGACACACAAGACTATTCCTTCCCTATTTTACACTCGCCCACTATCGTATGATTATTCATCGTGTACAAAACATTTTCAGACTGAAACTCCAATTGTTCAATGTGGCGGTTGCTCGATGCGACCACATGGGGCGAAAGCAAGTTCACGAAGAAAACACATGGAAAGTAATCAAAATATCCACGGGTGTGCTGCCGGTCTATAGTGTCCAACGGGCACAATATTTCGGCGATCATACATGTCGCCATCATCAGGTGAACTGACGGACTGAGCTCCTGTGAACGTGCCGGCACGGAGATCCGTACGCTATGGCTGCTCAGAGGGAACTGGGTTCGGTCGCGGCTGAGGCCGATTTAAATACCCTCCGCCCTCGGTTTGAGGAAGGCCGGCGTGTACCAGATTCCGTGTCAATGTGGCAAGTCGTATATTGGTCAGACGATGCGTACCGTCGAGGATCGATGCCGTGAACACCAGAGGCACACTCGACTGATGTATCCGAGCAAGTCGGCTGTCGCTGAACATTAATTGTCGGAAAATCACGCCATGGAGTATGACCGCACGAAGATTCTGGTACAGACGTCGAGATACTGGGACAGCGTTGTTAGAGAGGCCATCGAAATTCGCACCAATGACGACCTCATAAACCGTGACTGTGGCTATAATCTTAGCAAGACTTGGGAACCAGCGATCTGGTTAATCAAGAGTAAATCGAGCAAACGTATAGTTGTGACGACCACGGCGGACAGAGCCATCACACCGACGTCATCTCAGACGCCGTCGCAATCTGTTCCACCGCGCGACCGTGGCGGATGGAGCGCGCCGCGGGCGTAGGGTATTTTAATCGGCCGCCACCGCGACCGAACCCAATTCCCTCTGAGCAGCCATAGCGTACGGATCTCCGTGCCGGCACGTTCACAGGAGCTCAGTCCGTCAGTTCACCTGATGATGGCGACATGTATGATCGCCGAAATATTGTGCCCGTTGGACACTATACACCGGCAGCACACCGGTGGATATTTTGATTATCAAATACGCCGGGAGAAACTCAAGAATCACAACATGGAAAATAAATAAAAATCCACAAAATATTTCTGTAAATGAAATAGCAGATTAAAATACATTGAATGAGTGAATTTCCGTTAAACACAGAGCAATAATATGACCGTGAGCTTAAGGCCCATGGTGCGTGGCCTGAATAAGGCACAAACGCAAAGTTCTACTGAAATTCGAGTAAATTATGAAAACAAATTCCCATATGGGGCTTAGTGGTAATCTAGCACCTGATTTCAACATCTGGACTTCATTACCGAGCAGATTTTAGACATTACCAAAACGAGAGCTGCGTCTCCATGTTTGTATAGTGCCGCGACCCAGGAACGAGTGCTCCACGGGACACCTCGCGTAACCGTTCTTCGTTCAAACGGAGGTGATGGTTCGCCAACCTAACAGAGCCAATACTCGGGCGTTCGCGATCTCTCTAACCTGACTTGCCCAACATCTTTACTAAACTTGTTCACGTTTAGGGGGTTGGTACTATCCTGCCACAGAACGACCCTACACATGCACTGCTACGTTCTCTGACCAGAGCTTTCTGCTACATCACGTACTGTCTCATTCATACAGTCCAAGGTCGCATAAGGGAAAGGATACAAGGAAACGTGGCACACATGGACAAAATGAATAAATAAACAAATAAACACCACTTGGACTATTCTCTTCTGTTTGTTATACACGCAGTTCACTTCTGCAGACTCAAAACACTCTGGCTATAGTTCTCCTGAACCGGAATTTATTGGAAAAAAATATGGAACGGGACAAGTTCCATTTCAAGATGATTACTCAAGGTAGATTTTCCTTTAGTCGCCGTCCACTACGTTCTTTGAACGTTGTCAGAACACTAAACCCCCGACTCTCAAGAGAATCGTCCTGGCGCTGCCTCTGCCAGTACGCCTACACCAGCGCCGACTGCCACGGGTGGAGCACAGTCGTTGGGTGACAGCACTCCCGTGCAGCACTGAGTCCGACGCTGCCGAAAGGAGACGGACCTTGGAGAAGATGTGCCTTGCAATTGGAGAGACTGGCGAAGGCAACAGAGCAGTGGCACAGCATCGGTCAACATGGAGTGTGGCCACCTGTTACGCAGACAACATTTGGCTGGGCCAGCAGATGGTGTTTCCTCCAAATGTCCAGATGATGTCTAGCTGGGAGCCAGGTGCGAATTGCGGAAGTGAGTTTCCGTTATGACGATTCTAAAGTAAAGTACAAGAGAGACATGTGCCGCTGAGTGTGCCCGCAGCTGCATGTGTGGTATAATCGATAGGCGCAACGCTGGCACCTGCCATCGACAAGAGAAAGATGCTCCTTGCTCTCGGAATGCCACTGGTCGCATCAGTGAGACGGAAGTAGCAAGACACGCCCACAGAAGTTCTCCGCGCCACCGTCCGCTGCCTGTCTTGAAACAGACTGACACACGGACGCGAGGGCAGTTGACGGCAAGTTAGAGCCTTCAAGTTAATCTGCAAGTCCATGCATGCGCTTGTTATCTTTGCCTGAAACAGTGGTACGAGAAAGAGATTCTACTGCACAGAGTTTCGAGTTGTATTACCAACGACAATCTATTTCAGCGCAAGTGTTAGACTGATTCTATCAATGTATATAAATATGCTTAAGCTCTGACACACAGTCACAACAAAGAAGTAGTTTTATAACGAAGATACGTGTTCATTTTGACTGTAAATATACACTCATGCTCATAAATTAAGGATAATGCTGATATATGGTGAAACAACGCTCTGATGGGCGGTTTGCGGATTTAAATCACCTTGAGGTATGACCATACGGTGCATTTGACCTGCGGTCGTCACACGGTGGCGCTGGCAGCAGTCCACATACGCAGAGGTGTGTTGGTCCAGGTCAGAGTACGGTGTAGCGAGTAAGTGTGCAGACGTTTTCAGACATGCTAACAGTGACTGTGTGTAGAAAATGGTTAAAAGAACACATATTGATGACGTTATGAGAGGTAGAATACTAGGGCGACTGGAGACTGGTCAAACACAGCAGGTTGTAGCACAGGCCCTCCGTGTGCCACAAAGTGTGATCTCACGATTACGGCAACGATTCCAGCAGACAGGAAACGTGTCCAGGCGCTACATTACTGGATGTCCACAGTGTAGAACACCACAAGAAGACCGATATCTCACCACTAGTGCCCGCAGACGGCCACGGACTACTGCAGGTAGCCTTGTTCGGGACCTTACCGTAGCCACTGGAACAGTTGTCTCCAGACACACAGTCTACAGAGCATTGAACAGACATGGTTTACTCGCCTGGAGATCTGCAAGGTGCATTCCACCGACCCCTGCTCACAGGAAGCCCATAAAGCCTGGTGTCAATAACACAGTACATGATCATTGGAACAGTGGTCCCAGGTTATGTTCACGGACAAGTCCAGGTACAGTCTGAACAGTGATTCTCGCCGGGTTTTCATCTGGCGTGAACCAGGAACCAGATACCAACCCCTTAATGTCCTTGAAAAGGACCTGTATGGAGGTCGTGGTTTGTTGGTGTGGGGTGGGATTATGATTGGTGCACGTACACCCCTGCATGTGTTTGACAGAGGAACTGTAACAGCTCAGGTGTATCGGGACATCAGTTTGCACCAGTATGTCCACCTTTTCAGGGGTGCAGTGGGTCCCACCTTCCTCCTGATGGATGATAACGCACGGCCACACCCAGCTGCCCCCGTGGAGGAGTACCTTGAAACAGAAGATACCAGGCTAATGGAGTGGTTTGACTGTTCTCCAGCCCTAAACGCCATCGAGCACGTCTGAGATGCTCTCGGTCGACGTATCGCTGCACGTCTTCAAACCCCTACGACACTTCAGGAGCTCCGACAGACACTGGTGAAAGAATGGGAGGCTATACCCGAGCAGATGATCGACCACCTGATCCAGAGTATCCAACCCGTTATGCTGCCTGTGTGCGTGTGCATGGTGATCATATCCCATATTGATGTTGGGGTACATGCGCAGGAAAAAGTGGCGTAATGTAGTACGGGTGTTTCGGGACGGTTTTCTCAACTTATCACCAATACCGTGGACTTACAGATCTGTGTCGTGTGTGTTCCCTAGGTGCCTATGCTATTAGCGCCAGTTTTGTGTAGTGCCACGTTGTGTGGCACCACATTCTGCAACTATCCTTAATTTATGAGCATGAGTGTATTTCAACTACACAGTCTATGTGTGCAATAATCATGTTGTTTACCACCTTTTTAGAATCTAATTCATTTGTGACAACCTGTGACAACAATTATGGTTTGACAATGATTTGGTCAATACATAGCGATGCTGCGTTGCACATGTATTGGCAGAACACTGTTTACACAGTGCTATTTGAACTGAAAAGGCGCGGAGAGACTATCGTGTGATCCGATTGTATCATAACTGTAATTGAATTTCAAGGGCACGATGGGGCCGCAGTGTGTGTAATTGTGTAATGGAGATAAGCTTTGTAATTCTATATCCGTTTACACTTCACTGTAATTTCGCTTGTTGCGTCAGTGCAAAAAAACGGTTCAAATGGCTCTAAGCACTAGGGGACTTAACATCTGAGGTCTCATTCCCCTAGAACTTAGAACTACTTAAACCTAACTAACCTAGGGACACCACACACATCCATGCCCGAGGCATGATCCGAACCTGCGACCGTAGCGGTCACTCGGTTCCAGACTGTAACGCCTAGAACCGCTCGGCCACTCCGCCCGGCAACTGATTTGAAGATCGGGTGCAGATGGTTGCTGTTTTTATTTATGTATGTGCTCTGGGACTGTAAATTGCTATCTGCATCTGCTATCTGCATCTGATACAACACATATTTCTTGTTTCCCAAATTTTTGCACTTATTTCTTTTTTTAATAACTTAAGCTGAGTGATTCATATTTATGATTATCTACGACTACGGGGACTAGCGCTTATGGAAAAGCAAAAGCTCTTTGTCGTACAGGGAGGGTTCATTCCTTTTTGGTGGCTGCTAAAAATCCCTTCGTCGCTTCCCCGCTTTTGAACAAACAATTAATACTTCTCTCTGTGAGGTTTTGGTAAATTGCGTTTCACAAATAAACAAAAAATGAAACTCGCGTGCTGCTATTTAGGAGGTAAAGCGACCCACAGCTTTTTCCGCCGGTAAAAAATTAATTTGCTCGGGCAACGTGGGCAGTATTCGTTAATCGTCTGAGGCCGCGTGGAATACTCTATTAAAGGCGTACAGATTAGCTACCTGCAAACAAATGAGCTAACGTCCACAGTAAGGAACGCACACACAAACACACACACACACACACACACACACACAGACGATAATTTCCTTTGCACCCGAAGATTCAATCCTTGGGCTCGGTTGTTTATTTAGCAAAGACGCTGAGCAAGGATACCGCAAATTAACACCAGTGAAAGGCGAGAAGAGCATAAATATGCGTCCACAGAAAGAAAAAAGGTAAAATATAGTGTGAAAGTGAAATTAGAGCAGACTTCTAAGCTCTGTTTAAGTGCCTGCAGAAAATACTGACAAACGGTGCCCCCGTGTTTCGCCAATACCGTTCTATGTCTTTACCCAAAAAACATCGTCAAGCGCCATTTATTATAGCTTGCTCTGAAAATAAAATATAGTGATACAAATTCTATGAATCTAAATTATCGCTACTGTTACAAATACACTCCTGTCTTCTGTTCCTTCTCATTGGTTACGTATGATTTTTTTTTTTTTTTTTTTAGAGCGGCAGCTCACACACGTGTACGGCATAGATTTATAGCATATTCACACGGAACTGAATCCGTGGATTTCCAAGATTTTTGTGTGAAATTTTGAGGTATTTAATGCTAGTGTATGTACAACACTTGTCAGTCTTACGTCCGTTTTTTTTATCTTAAACACTTGATCCGATGATCGCAGGTGCTGAAACTGTCCTGAAGTAATGTAATTAATAAAAAAAAAGTAAATGAGCGATCTAGGCAGTATTCGATTATAGACTCAGTTCAGGAATATATGTACTTCTTTAATAATGTTATCTGTATCACGAGGATGCTAAAACGTCATCTCATTCGGTAATTACATTTAAATAATGACAGGAGACAAATATTAAAGCAGAAATGTTGCCTTCCGTGAACTGTTTCACTTAAATTACTGTAGTGGCGCTAATGCAAAACTTCGATGTTCACTTAATTGACAAGCGAGAAATATAATCCACCCTGAGGCAGTTGGGTACCGACAACCCGAGGTGGTTAGTGGAAGGATAGCTTCTTCATAAACACTAGTTTTCTTTGCACTCACGGCAGTAATAGTTGTCAAGCTTTGCACCTGGCTCACAGCGGTTTCAGTACAGTGGAAAGTTTCCAGGACGACGTACGCTAAAGTTTCTTACAGAATACTTATAAAGTCAGAATTTTCCAGTTCAGCCCTAATCATGGAAAATGAACGTACATCGAAACCCTGCAACGTAGGTTCAGACCCCATCATTCCTGTATAGCCCGAAACATACTTGCTAAGTAGCTGCCGTTATTTGCTCCACACATGTACAAAGCATTTTGTCGTTTGTTGAAGAATATTGATTTTTATTTGATAAACCTTCTTGAACTTGATAAATACGCGAACGAAAAAGTCCATCGGGGTCAGATCGGTCAGGGAGTCCACATTCCTGGTGATGCAACGCCGTTCCATATCCAAGGAAAAGTGACATCCACGTAGTCCCAGACAATTATGGAAAAAACTGAAGGTGCTCCATGTTGTTGGCAGACGACAGTACCGAAAATGCCATCCTGAATCAAGTGTGGCGCCAAAAACAGTTCCAGTTGGTGAAGATAGCTGTTAGCAGTTAACTGTTTCCTCCGAAAACAGGAATGGTCCATACTCTTTTGACCTTTTAACCATCATCAACAGTTTTACCCATGTCGTGTGCCGCTTCCATTTCCGTAATGCATTTGGCTGTTCATATGGCCACATCCTACAGTTACACCTGTTCACACGTCCACAGGTGTGAAACGTCGCCTCGTCGCTGAATAGACTTTACTGTATTAAATTTGCATATTAACGGCATCCAGTAAATCGTAGCACGTCTTCTAGTGTGTGTGTGTGTGTGTGTGTGTGTGTGTGTGTGTGTGTGACCAGTTCACACTAGTTTGTTGACCATGTTTTTAGCAGCACGACTGCGAGAAAAAATCAAAAATTTTTGACATTAAGGCAGAAATGGTAAACACTCTCGTGTAAGTTTTCTAATATCGCTGTTTAAGTCTGTTAATGTCCGCCCCCGGTAGCTGAGTGCTAAGCGCGACCGAATGTCAATCCTAAGGCCCCGGGTTCGATTCCCGGCTGGGTCGGAGATTTTCTCCGCTCAGGGACTGGGTGTTGTGTTGTTCTAATCATCATCATTTCATCCCCATCGACGAGCAAGTCGCCGACGTGGCGTCAACTCGAAAGACTTGCACACGGCGAACGGTCTACCCGACGAGACGCCTAAGTCACACGAGCTTTTAAATTTCCCCCTCGATAATTATTGTTTGTAGCTTTCTGATAGCAGGATCAGCAGTTCTTCAGGTGTTACAGAAAATCTACTGACCTCCTTATTTACCTTGAAGTCAGCCTGTGAATCGTGAAGAGATGTGCGTGAACAGTTAATTCTGTACCATATGCTTCTGGATGGGGGTCCACCTTCAGCAAAATACAATTTTGTTTTTTGTCCCAGATATGTTTCACTGCAGTTGCAGCATCATCAGTGGTTTTTTATTATTATGGCTGTTAAAAATAAGAATGTTCTTTACTGTTTAAATACATGTAAATATAAGTTTCTAAATCGTAATTACAGATTTTTGAAGAGCGCATAAAATTGTGTATTCATACCTTCTTACCACATGGTGTGGTTTTCCTGCTGCATTACGTTTGTACAGTGTCTGTTTTTCTTTACAGTTTGTCACCTGCAACTATATACAACTTAATGTAGGCAAAATTCTTTTTGTAATTTCTGAGGTCAGACTCCAAAAGGGTTTAATAATGTCAGTCCCTCCCTCCCTCCCTCCCTCCTTCTTCTCCCTCCCCCTCCTCTCCCCATATGTATAATAACCTCTTTTTGAGCGATGAGAAACATGCCAAACATAACTTCAATACCAGAAATATTGTCCTAAACACTGTATTGTAAATTTTGTAAATAGCATAAGAAAATTTTGCAATGTAAAAACATAATACTAATTTTTATAAACGAAGTAATGTAACAAATATATATTTTATCACGAATGCCACACAAAACGAAAAATTAACAAAGAAAATCTCTGCCTCCACAAAACTCTTTGGAGACAACAACAGCCACACTCTTTGGTTTGTTTATGTTTTGTAAGATATGTGGGAGTCGCCATCGGTGGAAAAGTGCCTGTTTCACTTGACATTTAACGATACTGGAAAGGATACATTATGTTTTCCAGAGCAGTGCCTGCCGCGAGAATGAAAACAGTGAGTAATACCATCAAATTAATCTTACGGTCTTAATATTCTTCCCACATACAGTGCTCACTTTTTCCTATCTATATTTGCCACAGGTGCACGACCCCCACAATACTCCAAACTAAATTGTACCATCTAATGATGAATCGCCAGGCGATTCGAAACCGGTCATGAATAAATAAATATTGAAGAAAAAACGGCCATTGGTTGCTGTAATTCCTGAAACCTTTAACAAGACAGTCGCAGTGTTCCAAATACAGAATGGATAAATGTATCAATGTCAGTTTTGTTTAAAGGGAAGGAAAGTATTTTCTAAATTTCCATGTTACTATACAGGGTTTAAATTTTAAGTTGACAAACCAAAATAACTCGAAAAATAAGCTTCACACGAAAAAATGTGTAGAATCCAAAGTTGATTATTTTCTAGGGGTACATCTGCTGGTGCTAAAATTAGCCCGCCACCCCAGCTCCCTAGGGTGGGGCGGGAGGCAACTTTAAAATTTAAAATGGGAACCCACATTTTTTATTGCAGAATCAGATTCTACGTAAAAAACTACGTACATTTCGTCTTAAACATTTGTTTTGATTCTTGGTAGTTGGCGCTGTAATTCAAGAAAATCCATGTTCTCATTTTTGCGCGGAAAATGGTTACCGATAAATAAAAAGTACTTATTTCCTTCGTAAATTTTGATTCGCTAAAACTGAAACTCTCCCTCTCTCCCCATAGGGTGGAGTTTGAGAGAGAGGAATTAGACTTTCACAAATGTTGACCCACATATTAATTTTTTCCGCAGATTCGGATAAGTTTTGTTTGCCTCTCAAACCCCAGGCTATGGGGAGAGAGGGAGAGTTTTAATTTTAGCGAAACCAACACACTTGTGTGGGCCTTCCACCTAGGGCTTGAGTTCCGCCTGCCGTTTCATTTCCACTGTCGTTCCAACATCTACTAGTATGATAATAAAGACACTCCGTCATCTTTCATGCAGTAAGCGTTAACACTTATTTACAAGGCGTACGTGACAATGTCACTCTCCTTTATATATTCATATATACGATGTACAACCTATCACACGATACCGAATTGTGTTTGTAGATCACGGCAAAGTATGTGGATGAGTTCTTGTACGGTGAGAAATTATAGCCGCCTTACATACTATAAACGATGAATGTCTCTGATAAACACGATAATGCTGATCGCTGACTGCACGTGACAGCAGAGCCGGAGATACTGGTTGGAGTAGGAGAGCACAGCAGTAGGGAAAGACGATGGAGTAGGCAGATTTTGTGTTGTGCTGTCTGAAGCCACCAAGAGTTAGACAATTGTAGATATATCAGTATTGTTGAACATGGAAGATCAAGTCTTCATGCAAATAAGGTATACATGTTCAATAATTATGATTTCTGTTTTCGTCAGCGGGTTAGTATAGATGAGTCGACTGTTGCAATTGTTGAGTAACCCCAGAATATACGTACACCATTTTGATAAAAAGGCTAGTTAGATATTTCATTTTTGTAATGCTTTTAAGATTTGTTTACAGAGCTATGTGTAATTTGATGATTTGCATTTATGTTTGGATTAATGAATTCAGAAAATACATGCTGTTTAAATCTCATTTTAGTGAACAATTGTGAGCAATGCCACTTCAATTGTCAGATTTTTTTGAAAAGACGAACTTAACTTGCACTATAATATTGTTAAAAAATTGAGTGTTGTAGTTCACCATAATCAGTACCGCCTCTCTGTCCAGGTCATATTTCTTAAATAACTTGGATTTTCATAAATGTTCTCGATTATCAGCCAAATGAATTTCATGTGCATTTCAAGTATTATGGCCAGCATTGCACACTGCTGAGCCAGTAGCTGGCATATTTATATTTTTTTATGAGAGACTAGAATATATCGCGTTACTCCGTTGCTGCTTTAGAGTTAAGTATATTTATTTGCTATGTGCACAGGGACCAAAGTTATCAGTTTTGAATAGAGCCAAATGATTCAGTGCCCAAGGGGCTTCAAAAATTGTTCAAATGGCTCTGAACACTATGCGACTTAACTTCTAAGGTCACCAGTCGCCTAGAACTTAGAACTAATTAAACCCAACTAACCTAAGGACAGCACACACATCCATGCCCGAGGCAGGACTCGAACCTGCGACCGCAGCGGTCGCTCGGTTCCAGACTACAGCGCCTAGAACCGCACGGCCACTCCGGCCGACCCTAAGGGACTGAATGTATTTTGTACTGACTGTATTTCTTTATTGGTATTGGGAGTTGCAACACCCAATCAGTTCGCGTAAAGTTTTGCTGACAATAACACAGAGGAAGCACACCACTTGCAATTACAACACACTAAACGACAATTCGAGTTATGTATCCATTCCACGGTTCAGACATTCATTCAACGTAATTTGAAGTTCATTATAACATTTAATTCAAGAACGTTACATCCTTATTAGTGTTTTCCACATATTCCTTTCCTCTCCGATTCTGCGCAGAACTACCTCATCCCTTACCTTATCAGGCCACCTAATTTTCGACATTCATCTGTAGCACATCTCAAATTCTTCGATTCTCTTCTGTTCCAGTTTTCCCACAGTCCATGTTTCACTAACATGCAATTCTGTACTCCAGAGGTACATTCTCAGAAATTTCTTCCTCAAATTAAGGCCGATATTTGATATTTGTAAAGTTCTCTTGGCCAGGAATGCCGTTTTTGCCATAGCTTGTCTCCTTTTGATGTCCTTCTTGCTCTGTCCGTCAGTGGTTATTTTACAGCCTAAGTAGAAGAATTCATTAACTTCATCTTCTTCGTGACCATCAGTCCTGATGTTAAGTTTATTGCTGTTGTCATTTCTGCTACTTCTCAGTACTTTCGTCTTTCTTAGATTTACTGTCAATCAATATTCTGTACTCATTAGATTATTCATTCCATTCAGCAGATCATGGAAATCTTCTTCACTTTCACTCAGGTTAGCATTGTCATCAGCGAATTGTATCATTGATATCTTTTTCACCTTGAATTTTAATTCCACTCCTAAACGTTTCTTTTATTTCCATTATTGCTTCCTCGATGCACAGATTGAACAGCAGGGGCGAAAGACTACATCCCTGTGTTACACCCTTTTTAATCCGAGAACTTCGCTCTTGATCGTCCACTCTTATTATTCCCTCTTAGCTCTAGTAAATGTTGCGTATTACCTGTGTTTCCCTTTAGCTTACCCATATTTTTGTCAGAATTCTGGCACGATTTAACATTTTCGAACGCTTTTTCCAGGTCGACAAATCCTATCAACGTGTCTTGATTTTTCTTTAGTTTTATTTCCATCATCAACCGCACCGCCAGAAAAGCCTCTCTCGTACCATTACCTTTTCTAAGGCGAAACTGATCTTCATCTAGCACATCCTCAACTTTGTGGATGATATTTTTCCGAAAGTCGGATGGTATGTCGCCAGAATCATAGGTTTTACACACCAATGTGAATAGTCGTTTTGTTGCCACTTTCCCCAATGACTTTAGAAATTCTGATCGAATGTTATCTATCTCTTCTGCCTTATTCGATCTTAAGGCCTCCAAAGCTCTTCTAAATTCTGGTTCTAGTAGTGGATTTCCTATCTCTTCTAAATCGTCGAGTGTTTCTTCTTCTATCACATCAGACAAATCTTCCCCCTGATTGAGACTTGCAATGTATCCTTTCCACCCATCCGCTCTCTCCTCTGCAGATAACAGTGGAATTCTCGTTGGTCTCTTAATGTTACCAGCCTTTCTTTTTAATATCACTGAAGGTTGTTTTGACTTTCCTATACGCTGAATCATTCCCTCCGACAATCATTTCTCTTTTTATTTCTTCACATTTTTCATGAAGCTATTTTGTCTTAGCTGCCCTGCACTTCATATTTATTTCATTCCTCAGCGACTTGTATTTCTATATTCCCGAGTTTCCCAAAACATTTTTGTACTTCCAGCTTTCATCGATCAACTGAACTATTTCTCCTGTTACTCACAGTTTCCTCACAGTTACCTTCTTTGTACATATGTTTTTCTTTCCAACTTCTGTGATGACGCTTTTTAGAGATGTCCATTCCTCTTCAGCTGTACTGCCCACTGAGCTATTCCTTGTTGCTGTATCTATACCTTCTGGGTACGCCTTACAATCCAGTAGCTGATTTCGGAATCTCTGCCTGACCACGATGTAATTTAACTGTAATCTTCCCGTATCACCCGGCCTTTTCCAAGTACACCTCCTCCTCTTGGGGTTCTTGAACAGAGTATTTAATTAGTGGTTGTTAAATTATTCAAATTACTCTTCTTTTGTGATAGTGTTTTTCCTTTATTGTTATTTGTGCACCTTACACAAAGGCGGGCTTGCAGCGGATTACAGCTACTCCGCTCTTCAGCCAAAAGAGCGACAGTAATTGAGAAAAAGAAGACAGAACAGTAACAAATCGGAGGTTAAAAAACAGGAGATACAATAAATAAAAAACATGAAATCCAGACAACTATAGAGGAATTTCCCTTTTGGACTGCACGTATAAGATCATGTCAAGAATACTATACAACCGCTGTAAAGATCAATTAGAACTGGAACTGGGAGAATATCAAGGAGGATTTAGATCCTGGAGAAGCTGCCCAGAACAGATAATCACCTTGAAGTTAGTTATGGATGTCTACAAAAGAAGGCAAAAACAACTAGTCATAACCTTTGTAGATTTCAAAAAGGCGTATGATTGCATCCATAGATCTTCAATGATGAAAATATTAACGAATTTTGGACTTCATCCTAAATTAATAAAAATGATACAGTTAACCTTAACAAACACCAAATCCAAAGTAAAATTTAGAGGAGAAATATCTGAACCATTTACGATTAAAACAGGGTTGAGACAGGGAGATTGTTTATCACCATTGCTATTCAATTGTGCTCTTGAATATGTAATGAGAGAATGGTACAAGGAAAATCCTATGAATATTAAAATTGGAACTAAGAAAGATAAAATAAACCTAAATTGCTTGGGATTTGCTGATGACCTAGCATTACTAGCTAATAATATTCAGGAAGCCACGAAACAAATAACAAAGCTTACAAAATATAGCACAAAAATTAGGACTCCAGATATCATTTGAAAAGACTGAAATAATGGTAACGGATCCACTTGTAATAGATCACATCACAGTGAACAATAGGGAAATTAAAATAGTGAAACAATTTAAATACCTGGGTGAAATTATAACACATAAATTGGACGAGAAACCTGCATGGCGAGCAAGAACTAATAAAATGATAAAAGCTCAAAAACTAACATGGTCTACATACAATAAAAAATGTCTATCAATTAAAACAAAATTAAAACATTACAAGACGGTGGTTCAACCAGAGGTTACATACGGAAGTGAAACTCTTTTTAAAGTCACCCAGAAAAACAGAATTGACAAAATTTTAAAAGTAGAGAGAAGAATTGCTAGAACATGCATAAATAAGAAATATCAAAAAGCTGGGCAATGGCGGATAGTTCCAAATGAAGTGGTATACAGAGAACTGGAGCCCATCACTGATACTATACGAAAGAAAAGGATCTCTTTTTGTGGTCACATTCTGAGGACACCAGAAACCAGATTATCAAGGAAAATTATTGAGAAACTCTGGAATTTGAAACAACAAGGAGGATGGCTTAAGGAAATAAGAGAGGATATGGAAGAACTGGAAATAACTCTGGATGATTTGCAGAACAAAACGCCAAATTTAAAGAAGTTGAGGGACACAGAAATAAGATTTAAACCAAAAATTGACAAACGACATACAATGAAAAGGGTATTTACAGATAAGGAACGACGAAAAGCATCGGAACGAATGAAGAGATACTGGGCCACTCGGAAGGGTAAAATACCAAAGAAGAGGACCAGAAATGATTGAGTGAAGTGGTCCAATGAGGCCGTAAAAGCAGAAGAAGAAGAAGAAAAAACATGAAACCGTTCACACTCGATGAAAACACACGAAAACCCTGTCGGCACTGCTCACAAACACTGGCGAATGAGACGGTACAAGTGAACGAGCAGCGTGTCGGCGAAGAACACTAAATCACAATCACGACGGCACAGACACCAAACTGGTGGCGATGATCTCCGGCGCGCGAATGTCCACTTAGCGTGTGCGAGTCCGGGGACCTGCCAAGAGGGGAGGAAGGTCGTGGAGGAGGGAGAGAGGAGAGCAGAGATGCCAATGGCAGGGGAGTTGGGGGGGGGGGGGGGGGAGGAATGAAGGTAGGAGGGGGTGGGGAAGCCCGGGGGAGGAGGGGGGAGGAAGGGAGGATGGAGGGAAGGAGAGAGAAGGGAGAGAGGGTGCCTTAAGGAAAGGACACAGGAAGCGGGAGGGTAGGATCAAAGTTGATAGGAGGGGTTTGTCACAGTCACAGACTGATGTATGTAAGTGAAGAAGGCACGACAGCTTCAATGCGTTAGGTCGTTGATGAGCGTAATGCTCCCGCAACGAACTGAACATGTGAAGACCCTGTTTTCCACGTGGTGTAGGGCTATGCGGCATAGGCCATAACAGCCATGGCAGAGAACGTGTGACCTGAAATGTGACCCGGGGCGGGTGCTGGTTGCTGCGGCACGTGCGCCGTGTTTGCAGGCTCTCGGGTTCCACACACGGTAATGCCCCGCTCCCAGCCAGTGACACGCGCTCGAGCGGACAAACGCCTCACCGGCGTCCCTCTGAAGTCGGTCGTCGCGTTTCCCGATAGCGGACTGCACGCCAAACAGAACTCTCCGCCATTGACACAGCTACCTGCAGGGCGCTTTTGCCGCTTCTGCTTATCCTCTCATAGCTCCGTTCTCGTTCAGAAATATGGTTCTGCGACCGAGAAAGGAACGCCCCTCTGCTAGGGTGAGTGACCCACCAGCCAGTACTTGTCCTATTGAAAGGATGCTATGGGTAAGCCATAAAGATTTCAATACTGCTTCGAAAGTATAAAGACCTTAATTAAGTTTTAGTTTCCTTGCAGGTCTGCAGTCCCAGATGGAGCATTTGTTTTCGGCTCCTCTAGCGGTGTGCTCTAGAGATGGGTAGTTCGCGAAGGAACGGGTGCAAAGTAACGGTTGACCAAGATGAACGAAAGGACCGAGGAACGAATTCCAAGGAACGATTGGTTCATAGTTCACTTCAGTCGCGGCGATCTACTTATAGTTCCCGGGAACGAGGAACGGTAGGTTCGCAGTTCACTAGTTCACTTCGGTCGCGGCGGTCACTTCGGCAGTTCTCGTTCCAGCCTCGGTAGCGTGCTCGTCTCAGTCTCGGTCTCCCTCGGCCGCACTCGTCGTTCTTCGCATGACCACCTGTCTCAGTTCCACTGCCGACTGTTCCTAGTTAGTTCAGTATCCAGTTGTTCGTTTCGTTCACTGCGCTCGCCCATTTTACATGTGTTCCAAACTGTCTTGCACTTGGGTCTAGCTATTCAGCGTCCACGACCGGTAATCAAAAAGTATTTTATAGTTACGTAAATTACATAAAAATCACGTTGTATGTCATAGGCATGTCAGCTCACTTCATCATATCGATGAACAGCAGAAGACATACTTATAACAAGGCAAGTTTTTTGGTATTCATATATTTTTTGGTTTCATCGACTTGATTTAGCAGCTACCTTTCAAAAATTTGCTTAATTTTTAGTGTAAGAAAATTCATATAAAACGATTTTCGTGTATCTTTCATATACAAAACATTACATTTAGGAAGGCTCTAATTATTTTTAAGTTTAGTTGTTTCCAATTTGCATTACCTTCTAGTTTGCTATCTTTGAAGAAAAAAAAGTGGGTTGTGGGTCATTTTGGCACAGTAGGTAAAGCGGTACCTTTCCATTTGAAAAGACATAGATTGCCATAAAATCATATTTACTTATTATCTCAAAAACATTTGTTCAGAAGGAGCTTCCAAACCAAAAACTTTGCTACTGCGAACTTAATTATTATTATTGTTGCTGCATTAACGTTAATAATGCAACATAAAAACCTAATTTTTACTAAGCGTGTGACGCAAGTATGAGAAGACCCCATTTTATTTTATGCTTCCATAAAGTCTCTACTTCGCCTACGAACTCAGAGACAACGTAAAATATATATAGGGTGTAAACGATTATTGTTTACAACGTAGCATAGCTATGTAGTGGAAGTCGAAACGAAGAATTTTATACAAGACACTTGCGGTCTATTTAGTTGGGAAACAGCCACCAACAGGTTTACAAGACTACATGAGCTATAGCCCATGTGCGTCGCGTGAGATTTTCATGTTCTCTTCTCCAGCTCTCAACACACCGTCATCGATTGTTTCGCAATTGTTGCTTGCATTAGCTTGTTATTTCTTCACTTCCTAATTATTACATGTTTGTCTGTTTGTTGTATCTGCTCGTAATGGGCAACACATTGTCCGTAATTGGCGAGCAGTCTGTTCTCGGGGCCGGTTTTCCGTGCGCCACCCTATATTATTTCCCTGCGATCAGCCACACAAGGCTACTGTTGGCTAAACGACAGGTTCTGCAGAATCACGGAAATTACTTCTAAAAGTGTGTAAGAATTCTGTAATGAATAAAAACTCTATACTCCAGAGGGGAGGCAAGTGCCCCCTCTTCGTGCCCTCCATCCTTCAGTCACCTACGCTACTAGTTTTCAGTTTTTCATAAGAACGATACACCAAGCACAAATGAACGGTGAACGAGTAAAAATGAACGGTTCCCAAAAAAGAACGATCAGTAGTGAACTAATTCCCAAGAATTAACGAGTTTTCCCATCTCTAGTGTGCTCCATCTACATCTATACCGCGCAAGCAACCTAGCGGAGTGCGGTAAGGGTACTTTGTTTTACCATTGGCACTTCTCCATTTCCCTTTGCAGTCACGAATGTTTCGCGAGAAGTGCGACCGCCGGTGTGCCTACGTGTGGGCTGGAATCTCTCTGATTTTATCTACACGGTCTTTTCGCGAGCGACATATTTGTTGACTCTTCTGGGAAAGTACGCTGTCGGGATTGTTACAGTTGACCATAAAGTGATTCAGAACGCCTCTCTTGCACCGTCTGCCACTGTAGTTGGCTGAGCACCTCTGTGACGTTTTCGCGCTTAACGAAACGTGTTGCTCTTCTTCTTGGGATCTTCTCTGTTTCCTCTATCTGGTCCGGATCCCATAGTGACGAGTATTACTCGAACGAGGAATTTTTTAAGCTACTTCATTTGTTTACGGGCTACGTTTCGTTAGGATTCTTCCATGGAATCACAGTCTGGCATCCGCCTTTCCTGTGATTAGACTGGTGTGGTCGTTCCACTTAAAATCGCTCCGTACGCACATTCTTAGATATTTTCTGGAAGTGACTGCTTCCAGTAATTGCTCTACAATATTGTAGTCACACAATAATGTACCTTTCTGGCAATGTATACCCAACACATTTGCTTGTGTTGAGGGTCAATTCCACACCTTGCACCAAGTGTCGATCCTCTCCATGTCTTCCTGCATTTCGTTACAATTTTCTAACTTTGCGACTTTCCTGTATACGACAGCATCATCTGCCAAATGCCCCCTGAAATTTCCGAAGTTGTCTTCCGTGTCATTTACATACACTCTAAGACAAAAAAAAATAAAAATAAAAAAGGAATTATCCGAACGGGGCGAAAATAGCTAGATGTCATGTATACGTACAGACAAACAAATGACTACGACAGATGATTTATTCAAGAGAAGGAGCTTCTGAAACTGAGCAAGTCAGTGACACATTGGCCCTCATAGAAGCAGTTATTCGGCTTGGCAGTTATTGACAGAGTTGTTGGATGTCCTCATGAGGGACGTCGCGCCAAATTCTGTCTAATTGGTGCGTTAGATTACCAAAATCCAGAGCCGATTGGACGGTCCTCCCCATAATGCTCCAAACTTTCTCAACTGGGGAGATATCCGGCCACCTTGCTGGCCGAGGTAGGGTTTGGGTAGCGCGAAGACTCTAGCCGCGTGCGAGCAGCAATTATCTTACTGAAATGTAAGCCCAGGATGGCTTCCCATGAAGGGCAACAAAACGGAGCGTACAATATCGCCGACGTATGGCTGTGCTGTAAAAGTGCCGCGGATGGAAAGAAGTGACACCTCTTATGACAGACTATTGCTATGTAATCTGAATCGTCCGAATCTTTGTAATGTTACCCATTCGCAGATTAACTACATGAAATAATTTCATTGAAGCTGAGGTCCTCAGAGAACCAAAATCTGGAGAGGTGTCTCTCATAACCCATGTACCAAATTTCTAAATTTGTGGTAAGTTCCTGTCCGACCAAACTGCTCTGGTCATCGGTCCGTAGTCTTACACACTACTTGATCTAACTTAAACTAACTTACGCTAACGACAACACACACACCCATGCCCGAGGGAGGACTCGAACCTCCGCCGAGGGAGCTGCGAGAACCGTGGCAAGGCGCCATAGACCGCGCACTACTCCGCGCGTCACATGTACCAATGATACCAACTAATTTACCTATCAGACTTAAGGGAATCAAGGTGCCGTTCGAAGTAACAGTAAAGAAAGCTAAAGGTCCGACATTCAGATACGTTGGAATTTACGTACGTGAGGGTGTTTTCCCCTCGGTAAATTCCGTGTGACAAAAAAATTGTTTAAATGGCTCTGAGCACTATGCGACTTAACATCTGAGGTCATCAGTCCCCTAGAACTTAGAACTACTTAAACCTAACTAACCTAAGGACATCACACACACCCTTGCCCGAGGCAAGATTCGAACCTGCGACCGTACCAGCAGCGCGGTTCCGGACTGAAGCGCCTAGAACCGCTCTGCCACAGTGGCCCGCGGCTATTTACCTTTTATACAGAAAGTAGTTGGCAGTTACAAGAGTCGAGGTACACGAAAGGGAAGCAGCGGTTGAGAAGGGAGTGGTACAGGGTTGTAGCCTGTCCCCGACGTTATTCAGTCTGTATATTGAGCAGGCAGTAAAGGAAACAAAAGAATAATTTGGAATAGGAATTAAAGTAGATGAGCTTTGTTATTTGAGAAGCAAAATAACTGATGATGGTCGACGTAGGGAGGGTATAATTATAGACTGGCAATGGCAAGAAAATCGTTTCTGAAGAAGAGAAATGTGTTAACATCGAGTATAGTTTTAAGTGTCACAAAGTCCTTTCTGAAAGTAGTTGTGTGGAGTGAAATGTGGTGCTACAGACGAATGCTGAACATTGCATGGGTAGCTCACGTAACTAATGAGGAGGTACTGAATAGACTTGGGGAGAAGAGAAATTTGTGGTACAACCTGACTAGAAGCAGGGGTAGTAGAACACAGAGAAAACAGCCGTGGGGGCGGGGGGGGGGGGGGTAAAAATCGTAGAGGACGATCAAGAGATCAATACAGTAAGTATTTTCAGAATGCTGTAGGTCGCGGTATTCACTCGGAGATGAAAATGCTTGCACAGGATAGAGTAGCATGGAGAGCGTTATCAAACCACTCTTGGGACTGAAGTCCACAACAACAACATATACTTTCGTACAGTAATAAAATACTTTCGCACTCAGTTGGTAGTTTGTACATTAAAACAGGATTGCATATAAGTCGACCGCAGTTAAGTTGCGAGGTGCCGGGGCTAGCAGTGTATTTAACACTAAATTCTAGAATCTACACATGTAAATGATGCTCTAAGCCCCCCCTATTCTAACTCCGACTTTTGCTGTTGCACAAGGATTAAAAAATATACGCGAACTGACTGTAATCAACCCTGCAAGTGGAGTAGAAAAGAGTTTGGCACCTGCAATAATTTGATTTGATAAATAAGTTAAATAAAGGAAGGTTTCATTAACATAGTGAGAAATGATGGGTTGCTCTACCGATTAACAGAATGAAAGTTCTGTCCAAAATAACAATATGATTTATTAAGACTAAACAGAAAATAATAAACAAAAACACATGAAACATTTATAATACATCAAATTGACTCAAATTGGATACACAAACAAACGCTGTGAAGGTGAAGTTGTCCCTAAACTAGATTGTGAGGTTTATGACAAAGTGGTATGTGGAGCCAATTCCTTGCCACTCAAATCTTAAGAGAGACACACAGCTAACCCAACATTAATTGCTGCTACTCAAGACAGAACAAAGTTAGAAAAAGACGAACAGGCGCACTCTGCTGGGCTCTGATTATCACCTAGGAAAATCCCTATCTGCCGGTGCTGCAGACATACATTACCAAACTGTCTTCTTATCTGCCAGAACACGATCTGGCGTACCAGAGGCGAGGGCTGGTTGCTTCGACGTCCTCGACCGAAAGGCGAGAGCCGACTACCTAGAGCACCCGTACAGGCCGAACACACAACATTCCCGCCCCCACGACAGTGGCCGTGGTTAAACGTTCCAATCAGCAACTCCAAAACCGGCGGAAAATTCCACTCCATTGCCGGAGCACTACCATTCCACCAATGGAGATTCTTGGCGCCAATTTCTGCGCTGATTTTGCTACGTCACGGAGCTATGCCCTGAGCCAGCCAACCACAGTTACTATTTTGCAGAAAGCGCGGGAATTTTCCCGCCACAACTGCCTGGGTACACAAGTCATTCCCACGCCTTGCTGGTAGCCCGCCAGAAAGTGTTTTCGCTAAGATTCTGCGAAGTAACGGAACCTCTAGCCCAGCCGCTACTTCAGACCCCTCCGGGTGTGTCTTTTGACAATGTCGGCGTCTGCAAAGCATTCACTCGACTTCCTCACACCCATCGGCTTAACCCTTTCCAGATCAGGAAAGCCCGTCTGTCACCGGACCACCCGGGTGACGAGAGACGCTGCGTGGGAAGTCTGCATGTGAAGGAATAGCAACTTTTCACCGCATGCAATTAGAGATGAAAATCGTAAGATAGAAAAATGAGAGGGGGCATGCCCGATGACCAGTCAGCATCAGGTTGACATCACGCTCGTTCCCTGTGCGACACGAAACGGAAACGGCAGTACCAATTCTCCTTTATCCGATCCTGGTGTTACAACAAAATTACATACAAAACGATATTGATGTCATGATGGAAAAACTGTTATTTTGTTTGATATTTCTATCCGTGTATGGGGCTTTTTGTGTATACGTATATCATACGTATAGACACTGAAGAATAAATTCTTCATTAACGTTATTGGTTTGTAGTTGTTGTGTGTTACTCTATCGTCTGCAGGTTCAGGCTTCACACATTCCCATTTAAGCTACGTCAACGTTTCAATGTCCTTGTAACATACTGTCTTTTCCACAACAGTTTGTATTCTGCCTTCGTGCGTTGGCTACTGCGCGCCGCATGGAGGAGTAACAGCTGATTCGGTGTCGCCTGCATTGTTGCACCGGAACGCTTGATATGCAAAATTCGTGTTTCTAACATAAAATTTTACAAGCACTGTTGTTTCGTACGCTGTTCACGAGGCGTACTCCACAGTTTCTCAAGTTCTCATTGGATTACACCTTTTTTCGCAAAATAGTTCAGACACATATTTAAACAGTCACTGTTTGTTTCTAATACACAAGCACGAACGAATCTCAAATCGGCCTTTGCGAAAAAAAACACCGTTCGCACTCATCGGAGCTTCCACAAAACTTTCCACTCGAGGGAGCGTCTGCTAGTTTAAATTATGCGTTCGGAAGCACTAACATTGTTCTATTCTTTGATTCATTAGTCACTTCACTGTGACATCATACACTTCTGTCATTTAAGCACTGTCTGAGTGATTTTGTCAGAAGTTTTACATTTCAATTATACTAGTGACAACTGCGGTATTTAATGCCCCACTCGGATAGTACAGTGGTTTTACACCTGAGTGCACCTTTTCTTTTGACCGTGTGGCCGTATATTTATTTATTACCCTTGGCTTGTATTTACAGACTCTACGGTAGTTTGTTTCATTAATGTTGCATGTTTGTTTTCTGTGGTATCCTAAATATGAGCGGAGATCGGTGCTGGAATCTCGCTCCCTAGAAAACTTCGCGAATAACACTTAGTTCAGTTTACTCCCGTCTACTGAAAAATTCAGACGCAAACGCATGAAAGCATAAAACAAAAAAATTTTCCGCGAAACTACGTCAAAGTGATTTTGCTGACAGACGATCCTTCTTTCATATCTGTCTTCTATTATGTAAATTCCACTTTCATGAGTTACAGGAATACATGTTTCTCCTTCATGTTTTTCTTTTAAACATATTATTCCCTTTTTACTTGTGCCTGTCATGTTGACTATCCCTAACTAAGCAAGTATAGAAAAAAATGGAAGGAAATGCCTACATTTAAAATTCATTTTCTAAAATGTAAAAATTGTTTTACAGATTATTTTTAAAATCAAACTTGTTTCTCCCGATGGGTATAGTGTCAGGTAATTTAGGAGTGCTGTGGACCTTCATAGCTCCATATTCCGAAACCTGCTTGTCACAGTTGATCATTGGTCGGGTTGTACTTGTAAGAACTACTTATTTCTAAAACTTAACATTACGAATACGTAACTACTAGTCTCCTGCATACATATATTCACATTTCATTTTACGCAGGGCATTTTCCCTGTTTGTCCGTCTTCTATCATTAACTGTTTTCGTAACTAAGCTGAGACACTGAAATAGTATTGGTGTACGTGCATTTTTGTGCCACAAGAAATACTTCCATAATTATGAGTACTAAACTTTGTTTACGGCTACTCTCTACATTTCTTCAATTCATTATGATGGTACAAGCCTTCAGGTTTTTCTGTTTCGGGAGAGGTTCAGGTTTTCTGGACGTGTGCGAACCGGTAGGGTAATCCATTTAATTTCTCTAGCATCTAACACTACCCGCACGCTACCATCTGATTAGCTACCGCATGTAGGGGACTGCTGTATGATGACAAAGATGGTTCTATTATGTTCCACTCCAATATTCTCTTTATCTCTCGCCTCACAGCACCCCTCTTCGTCCACAGAACCGCATAAGTCGAGTAAGTTTGATGGGGAACGACATCCATACTGTAAATATATCCTCTGATTATTCCTGGCTTTTTTGGAAACACATTCATACATTGTGCAAGAAGTTTGAAAATCTGTGCCAGCTGCTGTGTATGTAAACACTCAGATTGTCTCACCTTATCCTGGATATCACTTAATTGGTATCTTCTGCATCATTTTTCATATAACAATCATTGGTTTGGTATTCAAAACACTGGTAATTAAACTGAACACTTTCAAGTTTCTCTAGCTTTCACTTCAAGACAATATTTGCCATGGAGTGAGTGTTTTCATTAAATCTATAACCACTTCATTACCCTTTTCCCTCAAAATCCATTTACCATTCAAAAAATCTAGTTTGGCACCTCTTTCTCTGAGGAATTCCAAACTCAGGAGACAGATTACACATAGACTACTAGGAATGTGCATTCATAAGTCCCATTACCTAGATTAACTGCGACCTGTATCTGTTCCTTAACGACCTACGACTTGCCACCTATGCCGCCCATCACTTTAAAATTTTGCACGAGTAGCATTGACATTCGATAATCGGTTTTCAATCAATGTACAAATCCCTCATTTATTAAGTTCGTACTTGAACCAATATCAAGAATTAACGTAACAAGAATTTTACAAATACTGGTTTTCACTGCAGCTTAAACTATCTCTACTGAGTTGGTTTACATTTCTTTACTTCAGTGCACAATTCTTCCTTAATGTCTTTTTCGTCATTCTACCTAAGCACTTTAATCGTTTTAGATCGGTTTTCATTACCACTGGTCTCCATACTGCCATTACTATTATAATTATTGTTATTAGTATAATTAATAATATGACTGTTTTGTGTTGCTTTATTTGTGTGTTTTGTGTGGACCCCATTCAGCTCTGGGACCAACACCTGAGGGTGTAATTAGGTCGATTTTAGTTTGTTTGTGGTTGCGTGTTGTATGTGGTTCCTGCCGTACTTCCACTATCCGAATGTCATGTGTGTGCTTGGGTGTCCAATTAGTGTAGTTGTGTCTGCTTGGAGACTTCGTACATCACTGTGATTTCGATTTATTCCAGGAGCTGGTCTATCGTTCTGTTGCCACCGACCTGGTTGGTTATTATGCCAGTAATTTTCATTGAAATTATGATTATAATTCGCATTCTTGTTTGTATTTCGCTTGTACCCCTGCTGGAAGCTATTCTTACTCCTAAGCCTCTTATCATTGTTGTAGGATTGATTACGATTGTAGTTAAAGTTGGAGATATATCCAGCGCCATTCATCCCGTTATTATCGTACGGTGAATGACCATTACTGATACAATGCCTGTGGGTTTACTCTGCTGTTCTGCATGTCGTGATTCCTTTTTCCATTCCCATTATGGGTATTAGTATTCGTGCAGTGCAGTGTGAATCCTACAAGTGTTGGTTACAATAATTTGTTTTGATGCCTTCTCGCATCAGATCTATTGAATCTATTACTGACAGAAATTTTTCTAGGTCAGTATCTGGTACACTGATCACTTTATCTTGGAAACTCAAAGGAAATTCCGGTTTTAAAATTCTTATTACATTTCATACCAGTATTTTGTTTTATTTACGTACTTTTAGAAGTACGTAAAGCGTATGGATGGAAGTTGTACACTTCTCTCCAAAGTCTTTCTTGAATATCGGTTAACCAGTACTTGCCTGAAACAGCTTCATCAAATTACTCAAAGGTATGACATTGTTCGGCAGCCTCTATCGCCCAGAGAGCGACATCTCCTTGTATGAAAGGTAATACAAATGCAATCTTTTGCTGATCATTCCACCAATAACAATAATAATTGTAATCAGTTGCATTACGTAATTCGCGTCCGGCGAAGTTTTGTTGAGTGTGTTTTATTGTTGTGCATATTCTCTGTACGTCGAAACTATGTGATTATTGCCGTAAGACGGATCTCTCTCCTGAGAATATGAAGGTTATCATGATTTTAGCTTCTAATCTCCTGCATCTGCCTCTGTAATTCTTTTACTTTATCTGACGTTTGTTAAAATTCAGAACCAAAATTCTCTATTTTATCAATAAACTACTTGAGCATCCGCCTGCCTAATTCATTATTTGATTTTTTCCACGATCTCTATATCGTTTTGTTCTATCCGCTAATTACATTCCGTAATTACGAGTGTTGGATCTTTAATAGTGGCAACTATTTATTTACAGCTCGTACAAAATAGGTACGTGTTTCTAAGTTTTACTGACCTTCAAAGTAGGCACCAGCATTGTGTATAACCCGTTGCCAGCGATGTGGAAGTCGTAGGACACTCTTAGCAGTGCCAGTTGTGTTGACAGTTCGAGCGGCGCTGTCTATTGCCTGACGAAATTGTAGCAGTTCCGAAGCGAATGCCGTGAAGTGTTTCCTTCAGTTCAGAAGTCGAGTTGAACTCACGAGGTTTTAAGTCAGGGGAGTGCAATCGTACAAAATAGATACATGTTTCAAAGTTTTGCTGGCCTTTAAAGACGGGACGTGAGTCGTGCTTGGGTAGCTCAGATGGCAGAGCACTTGCCCGCGAAAGGCAAAGGTCCCGAGTTCGAGTCTCGGTCCGGCACACAGTTTTAATCTGCAAGCGCACACTCCGCTGCAGAGTGAAAATCTCATTCTGAAATCAGTAACAGCTTGCCCTGTACGTGCTTGAGCATTGTCCTGCAAAATGCAGGAAGTGTCATTACTCTGTCTCCAAGCTGGTCGTAGGTTGTGTTTCGAAAATGAACAGCATAGAGACAGAAGTGATGACACTTTCTGCAGGACCTGACCATCATTTTGCAGGACAATGCTCAAGCACGTACAGGGCAAGCTGTTACTGATTTGTTTGACTGATGGGGCTGCTAAGTGCTATACCACCTACTGCACTCCCCTAACTTAAGCCCTCGTGAGTTCATCTCGATTTCTATACTGAAGGAAACACTTCACGGCATTCGCTTCAGAACTGCTACAAATTCGTCGGGCAATAGACCGCGCTGCTCGAACTGTCAACACAACTGGCACTGCTAAGAGTATCCTACGACTTCCGCATCACCTGCAACGGGTTATACACAATGCTGGTGACTACTTTGAAGGTCAGTAAAACATCGAAACAAGTATCTATTTTGTACGAGCTGTATATAAATAGTTGCCACTATTAAAGTTCCAACCCTCGTATTTTCTGGTTTTGGTTAACGAAATGCGTTTGAATCTGTTCTGCACTATGTAGTGACAAGTTCTGAATTTGTTCTGAAATTTGACTAACTGTTGTCTCTAAAGTTGACTGGGCTGGCTGCACAAAGTGCGGATCAGTACCAGTCCGTGTTACCTTTCCATGTAACTTGTAGACTTCTTTAAATCGACCAAATTGTTGTCTTAGCTCATCGAGGTAATATTTGAACCGTTTAGAATATTTATCGAGTGTCTTTGCGATCTGAACTGTTCTGACTGCTTTTCAGAAAATGTTTTCAAAGTACTATTAATTCGTTCTGCCTACTTCTCAAAATGTTTTCAAAGTATTATCAATTTCATCAAATTATTTATTCGCATGCTTACTCAGATGTTCCTGAATCCTAAGAAATAATCTTTCAAAGGGATCCACTTACAGGCGGAGTTACTTCCCCTGTCATAAGTGCCCATTTTGGTTTCAGGTTGATTAATTACGCAACAAACACTTTCTCGATCGCAAAATATCCTGTTCCAAATTCTTGTGAATTGCTTCGTCTGCAGCTCGACCGTGTTCACTTTCATCAGACATTTTCACGTAATTGCCAAACTTTACCATAACCGGTAATTACTGTGTTATTATTCCGATACTTCACACGCAATCATTTAACACTGATATTTCATCAAATTTAAACTCACGAAAACGGCTTTTAGCACGAGAAATTATTGTGCTTTAGCTGCCATGTTCGTGAAACAAATTGCAGTCACCACACGCCATTTTCTTCACGCGTTGTTTTTCAGAACTTATTAACCGTTTATTCAACACTTTCATCCGCTATTAATAGGAAATTAGGACCATCTACCTTCACTTTCTGAAATACGGTGCGCTGAAATATGAAGATCGATCTTCTTACGGCCGGCCGAAGTGGCCGTGCGGTTAAAGGCGCTGCAGTCTGGAACCGCAAGACCGCTACGGTCGCAGGTTCGAACCCTGCCTCGGGCATGGATGTTTGTGATGTCCTTAGGTTAGTTAGGTTTAACTAGTTCTAAGTTCTAGGGGACTAATGACCTCAGCAGTTGAGTCCCATAGTGCTCAGAGCCATTTTGATCTTCTTACCTTTTACAGACAGGCTTAGTGAATTCCAGGAAACTCATCAATCGTCAACTAAAGTACTAGTTTCAGTCTGTCCTCCATATTGGTTGTGCACGAAAAAGAAAATAAACAAAAATTTAAAAAATTGTACAATTATTACGTAGTAATACTCTACAATCTGAAACCACCCGCGAACGGTCGACATTTTAAACTAGATTTTACTGCGGGAAGTTGAGAAATTATCTCCATAATAACTTTTGGGAAAGCAATAATAAATGCCTTTTATTACTATGAACTTCTCTTCCTACATTTAATAATGGAAACTGCACATCAAATATAACCTTTATGTAAAATGAAAATATTGTGATGTTAGGCAATATTATTCTGAGATGATAGATATATTTTCTACTATGAAAAATTATCTCTGGCATGGACATCAAATATTTTTCTTTTTGACTCGAAATAAATTTAAATCTTTTAATTCTAAAATATTACTTCGTCGGACTCAAGTCATAGTTAATGCAAGCTTCTGCTAGTGTGGCTTTACGTAAAGATAAATTTTCAACAATCAAAGATAACCGTGCCGTGTTAACTGAAAATCGGACTTCGTAAATAACTTTAAAATGCAGGTTGTTCGGAATGCAGAGCGCGAGAAATGAAGGAAAACTAGTTTTAAGCTGCTTTTGGAATTAAATTAAAATACCGCACGTATGAAGTGTAAGTAGGCTATTTAGGTTTTCTTATTGGTAACGCCACGTAGTGTTCTGTATGAAAATCACTGGTTGTGCTGTGTGCAGTCTGTGGCTAGTGTGCATTGCTGTCTGCCATTGTAGTGTTGGGCAGCTGGATGTGAACAGCGCGTAGCGTTGCGCAGTTGGAGGTGAGCCGCCCGCAGTGGTGGATGTGGGGAGAGAAATGGCGGCGTTTTGAGAGCGGATGATCTGGACGTGTGTCCATCAGAGACAGTACATTTGTAAGACTGGATGTCATCAACTGCTATATATATTATGACTTTTGAACACTATTAAGGTAAATACATTGTTTGTTCTTTTTCAAAATCTTTCATTTGCTAACTATGCCTATCAGTAGTTAGTGCCTTCAGTAGTTAGAATCTTTTATTTAGCTGGCAGTAGTGGCGCTCGCTGTATTGCAGTAGTTCGAGTAACGAAGATTTTTGTGAGGTAAGTGATTTGTGAAAGGTATAGGTTAATGTTAGTCAGGGCCATTCTTTTGTAGGGATTATTGAAAGTCAGATTGCGTTGCGCTAAAAAATATTGTGTGTCAGTTTAGTGTTGATCAGAATACGTAAAGTGAGAAATGTCTGAGTACGTTCAGTTCTGCTCAGCTCTTTGAAAATAAAATAACGTAAGAGGTTTATCAGCACAGTCATGTATAATTTTTCTAAGGGGACGTTTCAGAAGCACTGGCCACATTTACATACATAGTAACTAGAGGAAAAGGTTTCAGTTTAACAGCCATGACAAATTTTTAAAATTCCACATTGCTAATTATTATTTAACAGTACAGTAATGCAACTTACACGAAGAGGCAGTAGGCCTCTATACATCGAATGGCATACAGAGCCACGAGCGCAACACAAGACGAGAAGTAAGGAATAAGATCAAAAACAAAAGTGGTAATATGGTGTTTTTCCTTTACATAGTACTTCATAGAATCTTTATATGTCACCGACAAATCTAAAGTTTCAATATACTACTTGTGATAAGTATTCTTTGTTATGCGTATATCGCTGTACTTATTTTTACCACTAATTAAGGGCGCAACTCCTTCTGGCTAGTTAGAACCGACGAAGTCTGTTAAACGCTACTTCGAATAGAAAACAGCCTCCTAATCCATGGCTTCCTTCTCAGCTGTGAAGAATCACCTGTTTGTGATGTACATGGTGCGCTGTTTACAGTTTGCCACATTTTAACAGTATAATGACCAGAGGGTATAAGTTGCTTCACTGCCAGACCTGTCCTCAATTTTAGGTGATAATGACCTGAATGTGGCACTATGATTTTGTGTTTTGTCGTCCCTTCTACCTAAGCTCTTAGGTCGAATCCTTCAGTATGTTAGAGGATGACTGGCTCATCCAGTTATTATCTTCGCGATCAGCCAATCTTCTTTTCTGGACTTGCCCTTAGTGGCTGCTCAGATCTGATGTCAATGTTTTTGCTGGCCTGCCTTGACTCACTTGATCCTCTGTATCGTTCAGTGAATCGTGAATGTTCCTGTAAGAAAGAGTACGAGAGAGCATGAGAGACCTTACGTCGTATTTTAGGCTATCCTCAAGTTGTGTGCTCCAGCCCCATTCGTCTCATACAGTCTATGTACTGGCGCTGATGACCGCGCTGTTAAGCAGCTTAGGGATGCAACAACAACAACAACAAATCTTACAAATGGCTGGTTCAAATGGCTCTGAGCACTATGCGACTTAACTTCTGAGGTCATCAGTCGCCTAGAACTTAGAACTAATTAAACCTAACTAACCTAAGGACATCACACACATCCATGCCCGAGGCAGGATTTGAACCTGCGACCGTAGCGGTCACGCGGTTCCAGACTGAAGCGCCTAGAACCGCACGGCCACATCGGCCGGCCAAATCTTACACAGAGGCTTTACGAGCAATAGCCGCCCAAATTCCCATTTTTGAGATTTACCCATTCCGGCAACGGTGCTCGTCTTTGTACCTGAACTCATCTGTACCGAACACCTAGTAGGACTCCAGATACTTTTAAAAATATCTTGAATCCGATATATCAATATTCAAAGAAATATCAATGTCGGCCCTCGATATGTCGAAGACGCATCGATATATCCTTATATCTACGAAGAAGGTATCGACGTACTGGCCTGTAAAAATATCGACTGCACATTGTAAATACACTGCCGGTGATCCACATGTCAACCGAATCAGCGAATGCATCTGGGCCAAATTGGTGCAACGTCGCACTGGTTATTAGGCTTACACTGTTAAGTTCTCGGAACTCGATTTTGTAATTACCGAAAGAACTTCAGATACTCTTCCATCCCGTGAAGTTTTCTCTTGTTTCTTTCTCCCCTTGTGTGTGCTGCTTTTATTTTATTTTTCTTTATTTATATTTTCAGTCAGTATAGTTAGAAACAAGTATTTTACTGCAACACGACACTGTAAGAGATTTCTGTTTCTTGATTGTTTATCAACGTAAGGGTTGCAATGAACACGGTAGATGTACACTTACGCAAACCAGTCCTCGTACGATGAGGAGGGGCTGCTTCTTCCACAACCGTGGGTTGCGTACGAGCTTCCCGCTACCGCTGTGTCACCTTCTGCGGTGCGAGCAGCCGGCACTGGCCTGTGGCGAGCCGCAAGCTCCGCTCTTCCGCTGCCTCCGCGGCCGCCTGCTAACATTCGTCTGCGCGCCGAGCACGCGAGGTGTCGCCCACGCCGCAGCGCCGACAACAATGGCCGGCGGGGCCCGGCGAATCCATCAGGGACCATTAGGGCCATTAATCACCGGGGGGCCGGCCGCGCCCTCGCCCGGCACAACAATGGACAACACGCCCCCCGCGCTCCGGGCAGCGGCGGCCGCAAGTGGTCAGCGGCGAGCGGAGTGGTGCTCCGGTGTCGGCCATAATGGTATCGCTCGCGAGCGGGTGTCACAACTGTCCGGCCGCGGTCTTCGCAATAGTTCCTACTCTTTTACTGTGGCTTAAAATCCCGTTAGTATAAATGACTCTAGGTATTTCCTGCTTAGAGTTGAAAGCAAATAAAAAGTTACACATATACACCTAACTTGGTCTCCTTGTATTTCGTCTCTATGTCTCGAACAATGTTTGCAGTAACTGTTGCTACACAAAGGGTCAAGTAATTTGCTGCAGTAGCGAAATGTACACTCGACAGCAAAAAAAGTCACCCCTGAATTCCAACGTGTAGGCTGTACCTGAATGTAAACAACCAACATAGCATATCTGTGTTGCACATAGTCGCAACCCTCCACAGTACAGTCGTTGTAAGATACACAATGGGTACCGCTAGAGACTACTAGAGAACACCGGTCTTTATGACAGTCCGTCCAGATGTAAAGTAACACCACGATAGTACAGAAGACATCAGACAGTCCTTAATGTTTGTAAACTAAACTTAATTACAAAAAGTGACATTTCAAATGTTATGGGACAACTAGTTTTGTCACATAAATCGTTCAGTAATCCTTAGGCACAATTAAACATTTGAGACAGTATATGGATTTATAAAGTTGTATGGCAATTGGAAACAAGTTCTTTGCTGTCTAAAGGGTTTACCCAACACATGCTGAACGTCGTTCAACGTTCAACGGGGAGTGGTTTCACATCAATTTTATGTAATGCTAAGCAGTTAAAAGAAAACGTGATTAAAGGCGGCAACCACTCTACCGAAATCCCAACATTAACAGCGAATCACAAGTAACATCATTGTTCACATTACTCATCAACAGTTACTTGTACACGAAGTTGTACTTTAAATGACATGACCAACGTCTTCATTCTGGATGCGGATGCAAACCCAGAACGTAAAGCCATTGTTAACCAAGCAAAGTTTTGTGCCATATCGAGACTCGATCACTAGGCAGAAAGAGACGTCAAATATTGACGTTTGCACCAGTATCAGTTGTCAATTCTCAACTTGAACGTAAATGACGATAATGTTTGTACGAAAGCAGGAGCCCTAACATGACAATTACCTTCCGGTAATTAACCTCGAAAGACGTTTTATAGTGTTGCATTGTCAAGGAATAAAGGATGCACATGTTTAAAATTGAAATGCCATCATGTGATGCTGGAGACAAGTATGCGAACCCAGCACCTAATCGGAAGTACGTAAAATCAGAATGTAGATATCACAGTTTGTCACCAGTAGTGGGGTTGGAACCCTAAATGACGACTGAAATTGTATTGCCTAACCGTCATTCGAACCCGGCGCCTACCGCCGTCGTTGTCTAACCACGAATAGACGAGAAATGTCCAATGTTGGTCCACCATCAACGAGATGTGCACACGTTTAACTAGAAAAAAGGTGACGAAAACGTCTATGCTGACTGAGAGTCGAACGCCGCACACATGGTTATGAAGACACGTTAATAATCAACTTCATATTCACTAGTAGCTAGGAGTAGCATGTTTAGTTGCAAACCTTAAGGCCTTACTCATTCCTAGTAACGTATTGCCTAATATCTACGATATCATGATGTTAATTTACAAGTGAATTGACTGCCGTAAAGAGCAATGTTCTCTAGTAGTCGTGTATCATTGAGATGTAAATGAAGTGCCTCAGCAGAAAGTAATTTCCGTCGTGCAGCAGGTATTGTTTCAGAGACACTGAGTACATGTTATAAGTGCACAAACGTGTATTATATACTAAGTAAATACTATTATTTGGAGAAGCTGCCGCCAAACCGGTTTACTTTTACATTCCGCTTAGTTGTCGTGGTTGAATACAGGTTTTTTTAAGGCTACATCTAATGCACAGCGCTTACAAGAAATTATAGTTTCCTGCGTCATGCTATTACTAGCTAGGTGAAATATTTTGTGGTAGCTATGTTTAAAATGAATGTATTTTTGAAAGTATTGTTCGTCAAATATTTGAATAAATCGTCAACTGTAGGTGTGCCTGCACATGTTATAGCATAATAGCTGTAGCTGCGTTAGTTTGTACTACAGACTTGGGTAGGTTAGGTGTAACTTTTGATCCTTCAAGGGGTGATCGTGGCCATGCGGCCCGGGTCTGTACTAGCCGCGGCTCGCGAGCTATGGGGCCAGCCAGGCTGGCCGAGGCGAGACGCAAGTCAGCGAGCTGGCGGTGGCGTTGGGGGCCAACAGCCCGGGACGAGCCAGCACGGCTGCGCCGCATGCCTCTGCCGCTCCGTTTGACGTAAATATGTTTACCTCCTCTCCTGGAATCAGTATAAGAGCGGCAAGCAGAAATACACATCAGGCTGTCTGCCGTAATAGCTCACTGGGAGAGGTCTATTCGAGGTAGGGTTTAAAAATGGTTCAAATGGCTCTGAGCACTATGGGACTTAACATCTGAGGTCATCAGTCCCCTAGAACTTAGAACTACTTAAACCTAACTAACCTAAGAACATCACACACATCCATGCCCGAGGCAGGATTCGAACCTGCGACCGTAGCGGTTGCGCGGTTCCAGACTGAAGCGCCTAGAACCGCTCGGCCACTCAGGCCGGCCGAGGCAGAGTCGTCGCTCTCATTGAGGAAGGAGGATGTTCCTTCAGAGAAGCTGGCAGACGGTATGGCGTACCACATACCACTGCAACGAGATGGTGGAGGATCTGCCTTGAAAGAGCCACCACCAACAGGGCTCCTGGCTCAGGCAGGAAAAGAGTGATCTCATAGCAGGAAGACGGAGACCTAGTGTCTAGGAGCAGAGAAAATCCCTTTCTGAACGCGAAGCAGTTGCGGCGGGGGACCAACTTCCCCGGCTCCAGTGACACGATTCAACTACTGCGGACGCTCTTTGGGACTGCGTCCTGGAAGCCTGGGACGAAGTTGCTTCTTCAGGCTGTTACGTCTGTCTCAGTGTCTTAGTTTACGTGAGGATTATATACCACGAGTCATTCAAATGGAAAGACAATATCAAGTGAATTTAGCGAGTCAGTTCAGTACCATACTCGGAAGTGATTGCACTGTCACAGTGTTGCCAAATGTTTGTGACGATGATGCCAATTCTCAGCTGTGCTAGGAACACCTCTGTAGCGTTATAGGAGGAGAATCCTGTGCTCGTGTCATAGGAGGATACGGAGAGGGGTTTGGTTAATATGCAGCGTTTTCTCCAACCAGCTGTGTCAAACATTCAGGTGAGTAATCTTCCATCACGATTACAGTTTCCCACAAAATATATACGAATAAAACACTTACCTTGTTACTTTGTTACAAAAGATTATTTCAGTACAATAAAAAGTCTTTGGAAATCAACTTCGCCAACCTGTCACGAAAAGTAAAATAACAAACACTTTTCACCTCGAAATCGATTGCATCTATGTGCAGTGTTGTGATCATACAAGCAGAATTTCATGAATTGCACGAGAAAGTAGAAAAATGTAGGTGCGAATGGAAGCTGCAAGAAACACAGTTACCTAACTATTCTGTACCACGTAATAATCAATTCATTTGATAATTCAGAAGAGAAGAAACTAAAAATTATGCCCATTAAGACAGAAACTAAAGTGCAGATGCGGGCACTGTGCAGATCTGCGATTTTTCAACTTGTGATCTATACAAATAATGTATACTAACCAGCGTATTCATTGCTTTCGTAATGTTTCCCTCTTGTTTAGTCTTCTTATGATGAACAGAACCACACCAATGAGTCTGAGTTTTTCTTTGTATCCTTCCATCTACTATCTTTGTGTGTTATTGTTCGGTGTTCAAAAAGCAAAATATTATGCCTGCTCCCACGAGGTATTAAAGTGAGGTCGCAAAAAGGCTAACGAATTATAATCAAAATACAGTGAGACGCCAATTTGTCTGTCGTCATGGTGTTAAGTGGACAGAAATAGTTGGGTGTTATTGTCGTCTTTTCTTATTGAGATTTTCATATTACCCTGACACAAGACGCCGAGATAAGTGTGTATATTCTCCGTGATGAAACATCCCACATTGCATTCATCCTGATCCGTTGGTTACGTGCATCGGCGGCAATGAGTGATAGGAAAGCTGGTGGGGTGACGAATAACAGTAACAATGGTAGTAATTACAAATAAATAATCAAGGATGTTTACTGCATTACAGACGATTAACAAAATAACCAAGAATGGCTGAGTGTTTAATTGGCGCACTGAGTAGGTGTTCTTACCAGTTTGTTACTGAATTCTGTTCTAGTTGTTTGCAGAGAGAAAACAAAGAAATCTGTAGCCATACACATCGCTAGTACAACGAGATATTACCTATCAACTATCCTTGCTTTACATCACGAGACGAACATGGCATCACTGAGCTGATATTTGATATACATTTCTGTTTTTTCTCTCTCTGTCTCTCTCTCTCTCTTTTTATTTTTATTTTAATTTTGTGAGGAAAGCATCGAGAAGCGCGATAATAAGCAAGTAGGCATACAACATGTTTACAGTTATTTTCATCGGGATACATAATGCAAAAATACAACTTTTAAGTGTGTTATTGCGTAATTCCAGTTACTGACAGTCTATTCGTGAGCTTGCTCGCATTCAATGGGGTGAAACCTATCACAGAAGCAAGCAAAAACAAATATTTCTTGCACCAGCCACAACACATAAACGAAATCTCGCTGCAATGACGTGTTGTCCGATATATTGCACGGAAAACATACCTGATTCATGTTGCTAAATACAGCTCTATCAGATATCAATTTGGAAGCGTACCAAGTGTATGAAAGTATATCTTGAAATACGCAGAAAGGCCCTTAGAGGTATTCGACTGAAACATAGCCATGACCAAAATTATAACTGGGGTCGACAGCATCGTCGTCTACCACCTTGACAACTCGAACGGTGACAGTGCTCGGCCGGTTACTTGCGTTTACTGGTGTCAAAGCTACAGCATAAAAACACAAAAATGTTAATAACCCGAAGATCATTAGTTTTGGAACCCATAGAAAGTAAAGCAGTCATCAGTCGCAAGAGTGGTTTGAACACCACAGTGCCTTAACAGGCACGGACTTGTTGGAGGTGGTATGCTGTTGCTTTCATCCGACCTTTGAGTTGACTTACATAGCAAGTAAATAGGGGAACCTACAGTTTTACGTGGCTTTCGGACCATAGTGCAACTAGGCATTTTTCACATCAACAAACACTTCTCCAGGGGAAATATGTGTAAAACGGCACATAAAAATCGTGGAACTGGTGAGGGATCGAACCTGAGACCTTCGTATCCATAGTCTTGCTCTTTATCACCTTGCCACCGTGCAGCCAACACTGTGGTTTCTGCTTGCCATTAAAATTAAGAATCTCTCGTTTGTGCCTGCGTTGGCACTTGCGTGTCTCGTATACGTGTGTATAAACGCCTTCCAATGCCCACTCAAGGAAGACAAGGATACCTAGTCTAGCTTCAATATTACAAATACGCCTCTGTTTGTGGATGAACGCAGGTTGATAATCATTTTGAATATTTATCAGTACTGTACCCATTGGTGTGAAACTCGTTTTCTACCAATGATTTCCACAGCTACAGGAACACTACTTTAATACCTCTTACACAAAATACTTACGCAGTGCTATCAGACGAAAAGATCAACCTGACACAAACTGTGGGAAGTTTGCTTTACAACCTTCGTACCTGGATAAAGAGCTTTTCCTATTTGAGATATCTGTGAACGTTGCTGCATAAGACGATTTAAGAAGAAACTAAATTCCTTCAGCTACGCCAATGTTTAAAGAAATCGTGTTAACGGCACTAAATCGTGGTTTGTAAATCGTTTACCAGCCGTACTCTGCCGCATTTCGCTGGTTCGAAGGCAGAAAGCTTACTGACAAATTTCACAGAAGGAAAAGGGGGACGAAATGCCTCCAACTCGAAGGTCATGTTGTTTTACTTAAATGATTACAAAATCGGGTAAAACGAACATTGAGGTTGTCAGTATAAGCACATTACTGTTGTCAATATGATGTTGCACCGCCCAGGATCTGTAATGATAAAGGGCCCGTTTAGGTCAGGCATTTTGTACACAGAAGTGGAAGAGAGAGCACCACTAAATTCTACAATCTGTATGCATTGCATACACACAGAAATTATTGTTACAGTGTATTTATGGAGCCCAATGAGTGAATTGCATATTTTCCGGTGAGAAAGAGCACTGGCAAACAGTCTTCGCTACATTAGGTTACTTAAACTGGCGTCACTTTGAGCTAGAATTTATGGCCACCGACTAAGTGTAAGGACAGTGAGTCGGATGCGGGTTTTGCAACTGTGAAATACTTTACTTGCATTATGGAAGCGAATATTAAATTTGAACTAATATTGCGAAAATTTTGGACTTGGATAGCTTAGAATGAAAATCTTTCTGTTTATTGCAAAGGAAAACAACTGATTTTCTAAAACATTCCGTGTCATACACAACTTGAAACCGGTCACGTCGACCAAATCATATGGAAGAACTGACAGCAACGTATATTGGAAGGCAGTAAGATCCCTTGGCTTTTGGTTTGGCAGTATTCGACAACCATTTCTAGGCGCAAGTAAATGAAGAAAGGCAGCGCGGATTCGTTATCAAGCAACGTCTTCATCAATTACTTTAGTTTTAATGTGATCTACGAGTAAATGCTTATGTTTGATATTAACATGAAAAGGGTTCCGTAGACAGGGAAAGAACTTGTTCATGGGCAACTACTTCTATAATGACCAAAAGGACTTAAATGATCTTCAAGCACATGTGTTCCAGCAGCGGTATAAAGAAAATGATAGTAATAATGACGGTGATAATCGAATTATCCGGTAACTTCACACTTCACAGTGGATTTTCTCAAACTAAGAAATTTTCTGAATTAGTGAAAATTTCAAAATGGCTTCAAATCGAGGCTATGACGCCTAGAAGATTCTTTACATCCCGCTGACATGAGAATAGCATAATCTCCACGTCAGAAGCTTGCTTCTACTTAACCATTTAGTAGACTCGAGTTTTTTTTTCACCGTGACTAGTTTAGTAAGCTAAGCACATCATCCATTACAGCACACTCCTGGGGCTGGGAAATGTGGTCGCAATGGTCTGGTGGAACGAACTATCACAAGTGCAATGCGTGAGTTCTGGCATTTACTTTTAAGAGGCACAAACAGATTTACTTTACCTCTGGTAACGTCAAGAGAAAGTTGTTATAATCCATAATCCGCATTAAACATCACGTTCCTTCATTCCAAACTGGGCAGAGCCCGTTTACGTTGGAAAATGACATAGGTGGAGGTCAGGGTAAACAGAAATACTGTCACCAGTAAACTTACTTACATTAGAAAATTTTATTTTATTTGATGAATTGATAGCCATCTAAAGGAACAGGGCTCTTATTTTACTTGTACTTGATTGAACTAGAGATGTTGAAAAATTTGGTGCTGGACTGTGATTCGAATTCGTATCTCTACTTTCGAGGATCTGAATGTCTCGGAACAGTATAGTTCAACCATTTCATTCCTTTTTCCAAGGCTGCAGTCTTCTCTAGGTCTCCTCCATAGATAAATGCGTGGGTCCGAATCCTGATTCAGTACAAAAATATTCATAATTTCATTTCAAGCCCTATCACGTGCACACCGGCCTGCTAGTGAAAATTAAGGTGCATTTTTAATGTCTGTTCATGTTGCCAACAATTTCTGGACAAACACGCACACATCTTACTGTTGGTGAGTAAGCGATTGATACTAAAGCAATATTCGTGGACAATAAAGAAGAACGATAGGTGTGCGGTTCGATTGTCGCTCAGGCACAAAAATTTGTGTCCTTATTTTAGATTAAACACCTAGCAGCTGGCAAGAAGAACCGATACGTAACATTTGATTTTACACAGTTAACAATCCGATTTCGTCTTGGGTTCGTATCTCCGTCGCAGGACTTCACATCATGCGCTTCATATTTAAGTTCATACACACTTCGTTACTTCTGAATTGAGGTATATGAGACATCTTTCATGGTTAGTTAACAGGGATGAAAGGGTCTTGATATGAGTCCCGGTTTATTACAAAAACTGTCGTCTTTTATTTTCAAGTTTAGATTTGGTTACTGATATAGGCGAAAATTTTGGTACTTCATGACTCTTCATGGATAGTCAGCAATATGATAGATTAGATTAGATTAGATTAATACTTGTTTCATAGATCATGGTTACGACATTTCGTAATGATGTGGAACGAGTCATTTTAATTGAAGATTTCTTTACATACCAGTATTCAATTTCTTTACAACAATTTTTTACCCTCTCTCTCTCTCTCTCTCTCTCTCTCTCTCTCTCTCTCACACACACACACACACACACACACACACACACACATTATCTTTTTATTTTTATTTGTTTGTTGTGCTCGACTATCGGCGAGGCACGAAAACGTCCGTGAATGAGTTTCTTGGTTTTGAGTACACAACGAAAGAAATATAAAAACAACTATGAGAGTTACTGATCTATGATGCTTAGTAGCAGTCAGTACTGAGTATTATTAGCAACTAAGCTCCAGTCCCTAAAACTAGTTACAGAAATGTGAATCAGACGCATTACGTATTCCAGGCCGTAGCAGCCGCGTCTTTGAGGCGCCAGCTATGGTCACTTCCCAGCCCGCTGTAGGATCACATCGGTTCGTCTTCTTCCTGCTGGTAATGTAACTGAGATTTGGCAACAACGCAAGGTATGTTTGGCAACTCTGTGATCGACGAGTTACTTCCTGGTGTGCACGGAATTAAGCCTCAAAGTTCACTTGATTTCTCGTGTCATTTCCATTGAATAACCTGAGTTGTTATCACTTGACGTGTAACAGAAGATTGTAAATTTGCGGTTTTCAGCCCATCAAAGTCATTGAACGTGGCAATCGCAACTAATCTCGTCCTGTAAATAGCGGTTTACGAGTTCTAGCCACTATTGGCCTCATAAGAGGAAGCCGCAAACCATATTTATCCGATAGCTCTGTGTTGGCGTGCTAACCTGCGGAAACGTGACTGTTATGGTTCGCGGTTCCAACCTCGCTGAATGTAACGTTTTTATCCCTTCTGTGTAAGAGCTGCAAGCAGTCAGATCAAACATCGATAAGCAAATCGTAAGAAAATACTTTCGGCTCATAGTGCAATGGTGAAAAACTCACAATGCTGCACAACAGGTAACGCCTCTTTCCGCTGCTGACAAGCAAATTTTGGGTTTCTAGGAATACGTAACTTTATTTATGAAATGCCACATCTGCATACCTGTTGAGTATGACACAGCATACCATTTAAACACAGACCCAATCGAAATCCAAGTGAATAGTGTTTTACTAATTCGTGCAGATAGAGGCACGCTTGTGTACAGTTACTCAGTTTTGTTAAAACAGACTTTCGTCGTAAGGTTATCGTGGGTAGTTTTATTTCATTTCTTACAATACAGTGCACAGTTTTCGTAAGGTTTCTTTTAGTGTTGTTAAAACGATACTAAACATGAGAGAGAAATTAATCATCAACGATATATGCGAATTCTCTGATGTTATCTATAACAGTCTGACAATGCACATGCAGTTTATTGATTACATGCATGTAGAAAACTTGTTCTGAGTTAAAGCTGTCAAACAAGGTTTGAAGAACAATAAAATGCCTCTACCAGACGACAGCTAATGTAGAAAATACTTTTCTGACTATTTTGGCACAATACGCTCTCCCCATACATAATACAAAAGCTTCGAGCGCATCTGTTGCCTGGCCATCTATTAAACCTGAAAAGAACAAAATGACGCAGAAGTTAGCCTTTTTTCCACATGCGACTATTTTGGGTTGAAAAGTGAAGAGAATTATGTTCAAAGTTCCATTAAATTGTTAACTTCAGCAGACAGCAGAATTGCGTTTTTAAGAAAATGTAGTAGCGAATGTGATAGAACACGCGACGTCTTATTAACAATGCGCGACGCTTACCGTTACGCTACTAGCTGTGACGTAGCTACAGCACCTCTGGAAGGGAACAACAGGTCCTCCAGAACTTCGGCATTCCACAGTGCTGTGAGATAATGCATATGTCCGGATCTAGATTTCTGAGAGACAGACAGTTACAGCATTTCTTTTGCACTGCACGAGGGTTTCAACAAACAGATAGCGCAATAGAGTAGCTCAAATGGAAAGGAACACTTCCTACTTAAATTTCTGCATCCTACACTGTTGGCAGTTCTGTGTAGGTGGCAGTTGCGTTATTTTATTTCGGTGATTACAAAATAGAGTCGAATGTATGCACTGGGTACCCAAGGCAGCTAGTTCATGGCGATTCGGTCAACCAAGTAAATGAAGGTACTGAACATCCTGCAAACCACTACAGGGAGCCTGTGTGTCAGAATTCTCATCTTGTGTGCTGCAACGGTGTTATGATAAAGAAATGAGTCGCAGAGAAGAGGGTTTGGTGGTCTGTTGGACTGATGATAGGTACATATACTTATGGTCTGTGTTCGATTGCAACTTCTACTGATGTTTTTTGATAGGGAGAGGCAGATTCTATTCTCTTCTGGCTACGCCAAGTGAAGAAGGTATAATGGCATTGTGGTCTGAAAATCACATTAAACATGATATTCTTTCTCTACCAAATAGAAGTTAGGTGGAACCACAATAAAGTAAGGCGTGGCGACATGTAGAAACTCTATCACCAGTAACCTTTCTTATACTAGTTATTTATTTCTAATGACGAAACAAACCCTGTGTATGGTCACAGGACACTTATTCCGTCTTTTATTTGAGCTTCTGTATGTCGATAAAATTGGTTCTGAATTGGGAATGCAACTCAGACCGCCCTTAACGCGGAATTTGATCCCTTCGTGACAATACAGCTCGACTACAACTTGTTATTTGTTCAAAACTGCAGATTCCTCAACATCTCCACATATTGCCCATGAATGGGTTGGAATCCTGGCCCAGCACTAAACTTTTCAATATGTATTATCAAGCTCTAGCATGAGAACACCTATCTGCTGGTGGATAATAATTTTAATTTTTAATGCATTTTCATTCGTTGTCAACACTAACGATATGTGACGTTTTTGACTCCCAGTGAGACACAGAACTATCTGCAAGATCACTGTAAGTTCAAGGATGTTATTCCGAGCTGCTGGTGGAGAAACATTCGGTAGCTGACGTCTCTTTGTGTGTAGTCAACAACGATATGTGTGGGGTTCGATTCCTGAACTTGAACTCTCTGTCATATTATTTCTAGTTCAAACATGCTCACATGTCGCTGCTGGTGTAACAAACCCATACTTAACGTTCCTTTTCTCTAGAATAACCGAGCGAGGTGGCGCAGTGGTTAGCACACTGGACTCGCATTCGGGAGGACGACGGTTCAATCCCGTCTCCGGCCATCCTGATTTAGGTTTTCTGTGATTTCCCTGAATCGCTTCAGGCAAATGCCGGGATGGTTCCTTTGAAAGGGCACGGCCGATTTCCTTCCCCATCCTTCCCTCACCCGAGCTTGCGCTCCGTCTCTAATGACCTCGTTGTCGACGGGACGTTAAACACTAATCTCCTCCTCCTCCTCCTCTCTAGAATATAACAGCGATATGTGCCGGGTTGGAGTCCTGGGAAGGAAGAAATTAATGTTTCGTCTCGTCATTTCAGTTAATACATCTAGCTACTGCCAAGAAAATCCGATATGTCAAAGTCGATTGTGCTTCGATAACAATCCGATTAGGTTGTGGGTTCGAATCCCTGTCCAACACAAAGCCTCAACTCACTGCATTTCAAGTAAGTTACTTGTGAAGAAGCAGTATTTAACATCTATCGTAGTTCGTTAACAGGGACAATAGATGTTGGGTAGGAATTCGCGTCCGTTAAAAATGTTACGTTATGTAATTTAAAGTTGATATTTGTTAAATGATACTGTCTAAAATCGAGGTATACCACTATCTTTATGCCTAGTCAGGGATGACTGTTAATTTCCGTCAGTCACGAAATCTTAGTTTGCATGACCTCGGTTTTAATCCATATGCAGAACGAGTCGGTTCGTCGTGTCATTTGAAGTTCATACACATTCTCAACTAGCTGCTGGTGAATAACGTAAATTTTTAATAACATTTTGTGTTAAATGACAAGTATGGTATGTTACCTTGAAGAGGAAATCATGAATACGACGAACTTACTACGTGCATTACCTATCTGACGTAATAATGAGAGTGCTAACATTTCAGGTATGTCAGTTATTGCAATAAATGGGAGCTTACAAGCCTTAAGGACAGTCTGATCTGTGATGAGGTGTTCCCTGATATTTTTAGTATCGTGGTATTACTTTACATTCTGAGTTATTGCGATACAGAGCAGTGTTTTCTAGTGGTGACTTGTTGGAACCTTTTTCAATAGTCAAACGACTGTATCAAGGAGCGTATAGAGGACCAGCTAGACAGCTGCGTTATGTGGGTTGCATGGGAATCAGGCGAAATGCAATCCAAGTCGCTCGGATACTTTTGAGCATGCCTGTACTTCGTTAACAATCCGATTAGGTGCTGGGGTCGCATCCCTGTCACAAGCTTATGTGATGGCATTTCAATTTTAAACATGAGCATACCTTGTTCCTTGTGAATGACACCATATTAAACGTCGTTGGGGGTATTTCCCAGGATGGTAACTGTTATGACAGGATTCCCAGTTCAGTACAAACATTTTCGTCATTTATTTTCAGGATCTGAATTGATAACTGATACTGGTGCAAACGTCTATACTTCACGTCTCTTTATGACTAGTGATCCGGTCTCAATAAGGCGCAAACAAAGCTTAGCTTAGTTAGCAATGGCTATAGGTGCTGGGTTTGAATCCAGGTCCAGAACGACGACGTTGGTCATGTCATTTAAAGTTCAGATTTGTGTACACGTAGCTGTTGATGTGTTACGAGAACAATGATATTACTGGTGATTCGCTGTTAATGTTGAGATTTCATTAGAGTGTTTGTTGCTGTTAATCGCGTTTTTCTACTGGTTCGTCCAATATCCAGTTTCCAGGGCCACTCGCCGTTGAGTGACCTTCAGCACGTGGATGGAAAACCTTTTAGAGAGCGAAAAACTTTTTTCCAATTGCCGTACAGCTTTGTAACTCCATATATTGTCTCAGGTATTTAATTCTGACTAAGGATTACTGTACGATATATGTAAAATAATATGTTTTCTCAGAACTTTTGGAATGTCACTTGTTGTAATTAAGGTTAGTTTAAGAGTGTTATGGAGTGTCTCATCGCTAAGAACGTGTTTTCTAATATGTTTTGTATGCCGATATTAGTTGACGCTTAGACTGACTGCCATAAAGACCTTTGGTCTCTTAGTAGTCTCTTGCGGTACCCATTGTGCGTAGTCAAACGACTGTACCCCACGGGGTTTTGGTGTTTAGAGGACCTGCAACACAGCAACGTTATGTTGGTTGTATTCGGCAGTGACCCACTTTTTTTGCTGTTCAGTGTACATCTGTTTTAGCTGCCAATGTACTGAGGCTACTATGAATTTTTTTAACAGACCTGTATATGACTTTTTATGGCACTCGAAAATTTCTGGAAAGAACCCGTTAATATAACGTTCCTTAAGGTTTCAAGTGAAATGAAGATAGATACTTTTCCAAATACAAGCACAAAAATAACATACGAACAAAATAATAATGTTGGGGAAGGATTTCATATAGTGTGTGTGTGTGTGTGTGTGTGTGTGTTGTGTTGTGTGTTAATTTTTACATATTACAGATATCAAAAAACGTTTTGCATCACCTGGTTCCCAGAACTCCTGAAGATAGACGTTGACTGTGGATATTGTATCACAGACACCCTTTGACTGTTCAGAGATGACATTGAACCAGCCCACCGGCCGAAATGGCCGAGCGGTTCTAGGCGCTACAATCTGGAACCGCGCAACCGCAGGTTCGAATCCTGCCTCGGGCATGGATGCGTGTGATGTCCTTAGGTTATTTAGGTTTAAGTAATTCTAAGTTCTAGGGGACTGATGACCTCAGAAGTTAAGTCCCATAGTGCTCGTAGCCATCTGAACCATTTAAACCACCCCAAATATGTAAACAACCACTCATGAGCAGCGTCTATGAGACGGACGGCTTCCGACAGCCGATCAGTTCCAGTCATTCCACCAGGAAGGAGCTATGCAGCTCGTGTTGTCTTTAGTTCAACCATGCCTAGACGACCAAAACTGCGGTTTGATCGCGTCCGCATTGTTTCTTTGTGCCAGGAAGGGCTCTCAACAAGAGAGGTGTCTAGGCGTCTCGGAGTGTACCAAAGCGATGTTGTTCGGACATGGAGGAGATACAGAGAGACAGGAACGGTCGATGACATGCGTCGCTCAGACCGCCCAAGGGCTACTTCTGCAGTGGATGACCGCTACCTACGGATTATGGCTCGGAGGAACACTGACAGCAACGCCACCATGTTGAATAATGTATTTCGTACAGCCACAAGACGTCGTGTTACGACTGAAACCACGCAATAGGTTGCACGATGCGCAACTTCACTCCCTACTTCTATGGTGAGGTCCATATTTGCAACCACAACACCATGCAGTGCGGTATAGGTAGGCCCGACAACATGCCGAATGGACCTTTCATGACTGGCATCTCATCACCGGTGAGTGTCGCATATGCCTTCAACCAGACAATCGTGGAAGACCTGTTTGGAGGCAACACGGTCAGGCTGAACGCCTTTGACACACTGTTCAGCGAGTGCAGCAACGTGTAAGTTCACATCTATTTTGGGGAGGCCGAAGTAGGCCGCTGGTGGTCATGGAAGGCGCCGTAACGGCTGTACGATATGTGAATGCCGTCCTCCGACTGATAGCGCAACCATATCGGCAGCATATTGGCGAGGCATTCGTCTTCGTGGACGACAATTCGCGCCCCCATCGTGCACATCTTGTGAATGGCTTCTTACAGTATAACGACAACGCTGGACTAGAGTGGCAAGCACGTTGTCCATACATGAACGCTATCGAACATGTCAGGGATAGATTGAAAAGGGCTGTTTAAAGACGACGTGACCCACCAACCACTTTGAGGGATCTGCGCCGAATCGTCGTTGAGGAGTGGGACAATCTGGACAAACAGTGCCTTGATAAACATGTGGATAGTATGCCACGAAGAATACAGGCATGCATCAATGTAAGAGGACGTGTTAATAGATATTAGATGTACCGATGTGTACAGCAATCTGGACCACCACCTCTGAAGGTCTCGCTGTATGGTGGTATAATATGCATTGAGTGGTTTTCATGAGCAATAAAAAGCGCAGAAATGATGTTTATGTTGTTCTCTATTCCAATTTTATGTATAGGTTTCGGAGCTCTCGGAACCGAGGGGATGCAAAACATGTTTTGATGTGTGTGTTTGCACCGATTCCATAATAACTGAATTCCAGAAGGATCTCCTCGAGGTAAGATTTCCGTGTCAGAATAATCCATGGAATGTCCTGCGGAGATACAATGTTACGTTTACCCTAAGCCCACATGTACGGACCTGCGTTTGCTGACATCTAGCTGCCACAACCGGTCACACCTATGGGCATCATTCAAGCGTTGGTGCGTCGGGCACCTGTTGTGTCTGATGGAGAGAGTTTTGGGGAGAAGGAGGGGGTCAAGTGCAGGGCGTTCCACCCATACAGCGGCAATATTTCGTCTAAATTGGACAGAATCCTGAGGAAACATGATATAAAGTAATCATCCGCCCACCTACAAAGACATGTGGTCTTTTCGGACTGCGAGAGGCTGTAATCTACAGAATACCTTCCCAGTATGACAAAACCTACATTGGTCGGACACCCCGCACAGTGCGAGATGGTGCGTTAAACATGATCGCCACACTAACCTTTCATAGCCCAGTGAGTCAGCCATTGCTGAGCACTTTATCTCCACAGGACATTTCATGGATTATCCTGCCACAGAAATCATAGCCTCGACGAGGTCTTTCTGGGATTCAGTTATTATGGAATCATTGGAAATACATTTAACGCAAGCCTTATTAATCATGATAGCGGTTTTCATGTGGAAAAAGCATGGGACCCGGTGATTTCTTTAATTTCTTCAGAAAGAAAACATTTTATGAAGAATGACACGTCAACGACATTTAATTTTATTCATTTTGAAATCTAATTTTTTACTCGTTGAGCGTGTATTCTGGCAGACGCACATCACGCATGTGCCTGCGAGCAATATTCAAAGAGGGCACGAAACTCGACAGAGGTCGCTCATATAGCGCCTTCCTTTGCGCATGCGTCTTCAAGTCAATAATTTGGTAAAACGGCAGCGACGTGAACTAGCAATCTTCCAGTTCAGTCAGGTTAGAACCATGACAGCGATTAGCTGTAGAAACTTGCGCGTCGTTCATAACGGTCACGATTGCTGCTCAGCGTTGCTTGTTGCAGTGACGGAGTCGATGATGCTTTAAAGGGTGCTGTTTTTTTTTTTTCTAAGCGTCTCGGACTACTTGGACTACTTGCTATTTATAGGTGACATGAGTTTTGGAATTCGTCAGCCGCCATTCTTGCTGCACGTCAGTCGGGCCGAAGCTAATCGTGAACAGCGCCAAGGAAAGGAATCCGCAGCCTGTATTCGTAGTGGCATACTATCCACAAGTTTATCAAGGCACGGTTGGTCCACATTGTCACACTCCTCAACGGAGATTCGGCGTACATCCCTCAGAGTGGTTGGTGGATCACATCGTCCATAAAAGGCCCTTTCCAATGTATCCCAGGAATGTTCGATAGGGTTCATATCTGGAGAACATGCTGGCCGCTCTAGTCGAGCGATGTCGTTATCCTGAAGGAAATCATTCACAAGATGTGTACGATTGGGGCGCGATTTGTCGTCCATGAAGACGAATGCCTCCCTAGTATGCTGCCGATATGGTTGGACTATCGATCAGACGATGGCATTCACGTATCGTACAGCCATTACGGCGCCTTCCATGACCTCCAGCGGCGTACGTCGGCCCCAAATAATGGCACCCCAAAACAGCAGAGAACCCCCTCCTTCCTGTACTCGCTGTATAGTGTGTCTAACGCGTTCAACCTGACCGGGCTGCCTCCAAACGGGTCACCGACGATTGTCTGGTTGTAGGCATATGCGACACTCATCGGAAGCGGTCCATTCGGCATATTGTTGGGCCCATCTGTACCGCGCTGCATGGTGTCGTGGTTGCAAAGATGGACCTCGCCATGGACGTCGGGAAGTTGCGCATCACGCAGCCTATTGCGCACAGTTTCAGTCGTAACACGACGTGCTGCGGCTGCACGAAAAGCATCACTCAACATGATGATGTTGCTGTCAGGGTTCCTCAGAGCCATAATCCGTAGGTAGCGATCATTCTTATTCAAGTAGTAGCCCTTGAGCGGCCTGAGTGAGGCATGTCATCGACAATTCCTGTCTCTCTGTCTCTGCTCCATGTCCAAATAACATCACTTTGGTTCACTCCGAGACGCCTGGACACTTCCTTTGTTGATAGCCCTTCCTGGCACAAAGAAACAATGCGGACGTGATCGAAACGCGGTATTGAACGTCTAGGCATGGTTGAACTACAGACAATACGAGCCAATACCTCCTTCCTGATGGAATGACTGGAACTGGCTGTCGGACCCCCTCCGTCTCATAGGCACTGCTCATGCGTGGTTGCTTGGGCGGGCTTAGTGACATTTCTGAACAGTCAAAGGGTGTCTGTGATACAATATCCTCAGTCAATGTCTGTCTTCATGAGTTCTGGGAACCGCGATGATGCAAAACTTTTTTGATGTGTGTACGTTTAGCGCAATGGCTAAGGCGTGGGGAACCACTGATTCTATTAATTTCTTTAGGTAGAAAACATTTTATGATCAACGACACATCAAGCGACATTTAATTTTATTAATTTTGTCAATTGAATTTTAACTCTGTGAGTGCGAATTCCAACAGAGATCACACATGTATTATCACATTTTGGATGTGCCTCTGCGACAGAGATGGAGCAGTATCGTAAAAGAGCGCGAAAATCGACAGAGGTCCCTCATGTAGCGGCTGCCTTTGCGCATGCATCATTAGGCTACTTTTTTGGTATAAAAGTAGCAACGTGAACTATCAATCTCCCTCAACTCCCCGACTGGACGTCAGAACAATGAGGGGACAAGAAGTTCTCCTTTCTCCTCCAACGTAAGTCGGAATGGCCGGTTATTCAAGCTCTGTGAAACTCCACGCTGAGGACCAACCATCCCATCTGTGCGATGGATGGCTAACTTATGGTGACCTCCGTGTGGTCGAAAATCTAGCCAATGCATTTGAAGCTCAGAATCACCTGCTCGTCCAGGGCCTCACGCCTGATGACTCCAGGATGAACACGATGTGCTGCTGGCCGTTTTTGCTTTCAGAAACAGACCACCTCTTACTGCCCCTCACTTTATGTTCCTTGCAGAAGTCCAAGGGATTGTCCGGTGGAAGCTTTGGCAGTCCGCTCCCGGACTGGATAACATTTTAAACGGAACCTGCATTGGCTCCTACACAAGCTGCTCGTCTTATTCACCAGCGTTCTGAACCACTGTCTCACTGCTGTCCACATCCCTCCACAGTGGAAGCAGGCCAAACCGATAGCAATCATCAAACCATCGAAGGATCCTACAGTCCCTGTCAACAACAGGTCCATTAGCCTTTTGAGTACCATGGAGACTGTCCTGAAATCTTTGATCTTCCACCGCATTTCCCAGCCTCTGGCTGCGGCTAGGACGAGCTGTCGAGAGCAAACAGTCGAACTACAAGTTATTAGGACCACAGAGCACTTTAGCAGGGGCTTTGACTCTACCATGTCGATGGCAGTGTTCTTCATGAGCCCGCAAAATGCTTACGATAGGATTTCGCAGGACAGTCTCGAGATCTATATTAAGGTTTTATATGGTTTCCTCTGTGATAGGAGCTTCTTAACTATTCAGCAATGAAAACGCTCGAGCATTTGACATAAGTTGATGGATACCTCTCAGTGCTCTGTGTTGTCTCACATCCTTTTTAACATTTATGTTAATGATAGGCCAGTGATACCACACTGCCACCCGGCGCAATGCGCTGACGATTTGGCGCTCTATACGACCGGCCGCAACCCTGACCAGCTCATTGTTCGTCTCCAGAGCCCAGATGACGAACAGTATAGTTCTAACAAGATTGCCTTCAATACCACCAAAACTATGGCGGTCTACTTCAACAAATGGCGCCCTATCCTCCAGCACATCATCACTATTAGAGACGTCAGGAACCCATGGTTCATAGGTAACAAATATCTAGGAGACTGGGTCGATAACAAAAAGCTCTACTACCAACATGCGGAGTATGTCTCTCAGAAGAGGCAGAAGATGATATCTTAGTACCCACTCTTCAACAGCAGGGACCTGAACAAAAACACCCTACTGGCCATTAAAAATGCTACACCAAGAAGAAATGCAGATGATGAACGGGTATTCATTGGACAAATATATTATACTCCAACTGACATGCGATTACATTTTCACGCAATTTGGGTGCATAGATCCTGAGAAATTAGTACCCAGAACAACCACCTCTGGCCGTAATAACGGCCTTGATACGCCTGGGCATTGAGTCAAACTGAGCTTGGATGGCGTGTACAGGTACAGCTGCCCATGCAGCTTCAACACGATACCACTGTTCATCAACAGCAGTGACTTGCGTATTGTGACGAGCCAGTTGCTCGGCCACCATTGACCAGACGTTTTCAGTTGGTGAGAGATCTGGAGAATGTGCTGGCCAGGGTAGCAGTCGGACATTTTCTGTATTCAGAAAGGCCCGTACAGGACCTGCAACATGCGGTCGTGCATTATCCTGATGAAATGTAGGGTTTCGCAGGGATGGAATGAAGGGTAGAGCCACGGGTCGTAACACATCTGAAATGTAACTTCCACCGTTCAAAGCGCCGTCAATGCGAACAAGAGGTGACCGAGACGTGTAACCAATGGCACCCCATACCATCACGCCGGGTGATACGCCAGTATGGCGATGACGAACACACGCTTCCAATGTACGTTCATCGAGATGTCGCCAAACACGGATGCGACCAGCATGATGCTGTAAACGGAACCTGGATTCACCCGAAAAAATGACGTTTTGCCATTCGTGCACTGAGGTTCGTCGTTGAGTACACCATCGCTGGCTCTCCTGTCTCTGATGCAGCGTCAAGGGTAACCGCAGCCATGGTCTCCGAGCTGATAGTCCATGCTGCTGCAAACGTCGTCGAACTGTTCGTGCAGAGGTTATTGTCTTGCAAACGTCCCCATTTGTTGACTCAGGGATCGAGACGTGGCTGGACGATCCGTTACAGCCATGCGGATAAGATGCCTGTCATCTCGACTGCTAGTGATACGAGGCCGTTGGGATCCAACACGGCGTTTCGTATTACCCTCCTGAACCCACCGATTCCATATTCTGTTAACAGTCATTGGATCTCGACCAACGCGAGCAGTAATGTCGCGATACGATAAACCGCAATCGCGATAGGCTACAATTCGACCTTTAGCAAAGGCGGAAACGTGATGGTACGCATTTCTGCTCCTTACACGAGGCATCACAACAACGTTTCACCAGACAACGTCGGTCAACTGCTGTTTGTGTATGAGAAATCGGTTGAAACTTCCCACATGTCAGCACGTTGTAGGTGTCGCCACCGGCGCCAACCTTGTGTGAATGCTCTGAAAAGCTAATGATTTGCATATGACAGCATCTTCTTACTGTCGGTTAAATTTCGCGTCTGTAGCACGTCATGTTCGTGGTGAAGCAATTTTAACGGCCAGTAGTGTACCAACCTCTACCTTTACAGTGCAGTTGTCCTCAGTTCCCTTACCTAAGGTTCCACTGTGTGAGCCACGATTAGTGCCTCCATGATGCAGACCCTCCAGTGCCTACAGACAAAGATACTTCCGTGGAGCCTGCATGCCCATCCACTTATGAGGATTGCTACCCTGCAGGAGGAGACAAACATGGTCCCTCTAAAAACGACCATTCGAGATTAGGCGACGCGACTATATGACCAAGGGGATGCCATCCGCAACACGGTCAACACAATGGCACTACAACTCTGCGGTACTGGCACCGCCACCCTGTTCCTTTTACTGTCTTCGAGGACTCAGATATGGCTAACGATACCCTTGGTATCCCCCCCATGAACCATGGACCTTGCCGTTGGTGGGGAGGCTTGCGTGCCTCAGCGATACAGATGGCCGTACCGTAGGTGCAACCACAACGGAGGGGTATCTGTTGAGAGGCCAGACAAACATGTGGTTCCTGAAGAGGGGCAGCAGCCTTTTCAGTAGTTGCAGGGGCAACAGTCTGGATGATTGACTGATATGGCCTTGTAACATTAACCAAAACGGCCTTGCTGTGCTGGTACTGCGAACGGCTGAAAGCAAGGGGAAACTACAGCCGTAATTTCTCCCGAGGACATGCAGCTTTACTGTATGATTAAATGATGATGGCGTCCTCTTGGGTAAAATATTCCGGAGGTAAAATAGTCCCCCATTCGGATCTCCGGGCGGGGACTACTCAAGAGGACGTCGTTATCAGGAGAAAGAAAACTGGCATTCTACGGATCGGAGCGTGGAATGTCAGATCCCTTAATCGGGCAGGTAGGTTAGAAAATTTAAAAAGGGAAATGGATAGGTTAAAGTTAGGTATGGTGGGAATTAGTGAAGTTCGGTGGCAGGAGGAACAAGACTTTTGGTCAGGTGATTACAGGGTTATAAATACAAAATCAAATAGGGGTAATGCAGGAGTAGGTTTAATAATGAATAAAAAAATGGGAGTGCGGGTTAGCTACTACAAACAGCATAGTGAACGCATTATTGTGGCCAAGATAGACACAAAGTCCATGCCTACTACAGTAGTACAAGTTTATATGCCAACTAGCTCTGCAGATGATGAAGAAATTGATGACATGTATGACGAGATAAAAGAAATTATTCAGGTAGTGAAGGGAGACGAAAATTTAAAAGTCATGGGTGACTGGAATTCGTCAGTAGGAAAAGGGAGAGAAGGAAACATAGTAGGTGAATATGGATTGGGGGAGGAAGAAATGAAAGAGGAAGCCGCCTTGTAGAATTTTGCACAGAGGATAACTTAATCATTGCTAACACTTGGTTCAAGAATCATGAAAGAAGGTTGTATACCTGGAAGAATCCTGGAGATACTAAAAGGTATCAGATAGATTACATAATGGTGAGACAGAGATTTAGGAACCAGGGTTTAAATTGTAAGACATTTCCAGAGGCAGATGTGGATTCTGACCACTATCTATTGGTTATGAGCTGCAGATTGAAACTGAAGAAACTGCAAAAAGGCGGGAATTTAAGGAGTTGGGACCTGTATAAACTGAAAGAACCAGAGGTTGTACAGAGTTTCAGGGAGAGCATAAGGGAACAATTGACAGGAATGGGGGAAAGAAATGCAGTAGAAGAAGAATGGGTAGCTCTGAGGGATGAAGTAGTGAAGGCAGCAGAGGATCAAGTAGGTAAAAAGACGAGGGCGAATAGAAATCCTTGGGTAACAGAAGAAAAATTGAATTTAATTGATGAAAGGAGAAAATATAAAAATGCACTAAATGAAGCAGGCAAAAAGGAATACAAACGTCTCAAAAATGAGATCGACAGGAAGTGCAAAATGGCTAAGCAGGGATGGCTAGAGGACAAATGTAAGGATGTAGAGGCTTGTCTCACTAGGGGTAAGATAGATACTGCCTACAGGAAAATTAAAGAGACCTTTGGAGAGAAGAGAACAACTTGTATGAATATCAAGAGCTCAGATGGCAACCCAGTTCTAAGCAAAGAAGGGAAGGCAGAAATGTGGAAGGAGTATATAGAGGGTTTATACAAGGGCGATGTACTTGAGGACAATATTATGGAAATGGAAGAGGATGTAGATGAAGATGAAATGGGAGATAAGATACTGCGTGAAGAGTTTGACAGAGCACTGAAAGACCTGAGTCGAAACAAGGCCCCGGGAGTAGACAACATTCCATTAGAACTACTGATGGCCTTGGGAGAGCCAGTCATGACAAAACTCTACCATCTGGTGAGCAAGATGTATGAGACAGGCGAAATACCCACAGACTTCAAGAAGAATATAATAATTCCAATCCCAAAGAAAGCAGGTGTTGACAGATGTGAAAATTACCGAACTATCAGTTTAATAAGTCACAGCTGCAAAATACTAACACGAATTCTTTACAGACGAATGGAAAAACTGGTAGAAGCGGACCTCGGGGAAGATCAGTTTGGATTCCGTAGAAATGTTGGAACACGTGAGGCAATACTAACCTTACGACTTATCTTAGAAGAAAGATTAAGAAAAGGCAAACCTACGTTTCTAGCATTTGTAGACTTAGAGAAAGCTTTTGACAACGTTGACTGGAATACTCGCTTTCAAATCCTGAAGGTGGCAGGGGTAGAATACAGGGAGCGAAAGGGTATTTACAATTTGTACAGAAACCAGATGGCAGTTATAAGAGTCGAGGGGCATGAAAGGGAAGCAGTGGTTGGGAAAGGAGTGAGACAGGGTTGTAGCCTCTCCCCGATGTTATTCAATCTCTATATTGAGCAAGTAGTAAAGGAAACAAAAGAAAAATTCGGAGTAGGTGTTAAAATCCATGGAGAAGAAATAAAAACTTTAAGGTTCGCCGATGACATTGTAATTCTGTCAGAGACAGCAAAGGACTTGGAAGAGCAGTTGAACGGAATGGACAGTGCCTTGAAAGGTGGATATAAGATGAACATCAACAAAAGCAAAACGAGGATAATGGAATGTAGTCAAATTAAATCGGGTGATGCTGAGGGGATTAGCTTAGGAAATGAGACACTTAAAGTAGTAAAGGAGTTTTGCTATTTAGGGAGTAAAATAACTGATGATGGTCAAAGTAGAGAGGATATAAAATGTAGACTGGCAATGCAAGGAAATCGTTTCTGAAGAAGAGAAATTTGTTAACATCGAGTATAGATTTAAGTGTCAGGAAGTCGTTTCTGAAAGTATTTGTATGGATGTGAAACATGGACGATAACCAGTTTGGACAAGAAGAGAATAGAAGCTTTCGAAATGTGGTGTTACAGAAGAATGCTGAAGTTAAGGTGGGTAAATCACGTAACTAATGAGGAGGTATTGAATAGGATTGGGGAGAAGAGAAGTTTGTGGCACAACTTGACTAGAAGAAGGGATCGGTTGGTAGGACATGTTTTGAGGCATCAAGGGATCACAAATTTAGCATTGGAGGGCAGTGTGGAGGGTAAAAATCGTAGAGGGAGACCAAGAGATCAATACACTAAGCAGATTCAGAAGGATGTAGGTTGCAGTAGGTACTGGGAGATGAAGAAGCTTGCACAGGATAGAGTAGCATGGAGAGCTGCGTCAAACCAGTGTCAGGACTGAAGACCACAACAACAACAACAACCCTTGGTATGGTCACTCATAATGTGACAGTATTTAATACAGCCACTCACTACGTGAAATACTTGTAACGGCCACCACTACAACTACCAATATAACTGCGTCACATCTTACAGAAAATATTGAATTCCCACTGCCGAAGTGTGGTACGGGACTTCAAGTCGCACCGTCTCATCTTTGTGCATGAGTGCACCTTACCCGGCTACAATTCTGAAAATTTATGGAGAACGACACGTAGTTCAAGAGATACGACATTGTAAACATCGAGCTGTGTGAAAGCGAAACTGCACGGCAGAATTCGCTAGAGAAATATATGAAATATGTGTACAAATCCGTGCGAAATATTTTAAGTATATATGATGTGGAAATTACCGAACTATCAGTTTAATAAGTCACGGCTGCAAAATACTACACGAATTCTTTACAGAGGAATGGAAAAACTGGTAGAATCCGACCTGGGAGAAGATCAGTTTGGATTACGTAGAAATGTTGGAACACGTGAGGCGATACTGACCCTACGACTTATCTTAGAAAATAGATAAAGAAAAGGCAAACCCACGTTTCTAGCATTTGTGGACTTAGAGAAAGCTTTTGACAATGTTGACTGGAATACTCTCTTTCAAATCCTGAAGGTGGCAGGGGTAGAATACAGGGAGCGAAAGGGTATTTACAATTTGTACAGATACCAGATGGCAGTTATATGAGTAGAGGGGCATGAAAGGGAAGCAGTGGTTGGGAAGGGAGTGAGACAGGGTTGCAGCCTATCCCGATATTGTTCAATCTGTATATTGAGCAAGCAGTAAAGGATTCAAAAGAAAAATTCGGAGTAGGAATTAAAATCCACGGAAAAGAAATAAAAACTTTGAGGTTCGCCGATGACATTGTAATTCTGTCAGAGACAGCAAAGAACCTAGGAGAGCAGCTGAACGGAATGGACAGTGTCTTGAAAGGAGGATATAAGATGAACATCTACAAAAGCAACACGAGGATAATGGAATGTAGTCAAATTAAATCGGGTGATGCTGCGGGAATTAGATTAGGAAATGAGACACTTAAAGTAGTAAAGGAGTTTTGCTATTTGGGGAGCAAAATAACTGATGATGGTAAGGAAAGCGTTTCTGAAGGACAGAAATTTTTTAACAGCGAGCATAGTTTTAATTGTCAGGAAGTCGTTTCTGAAAGTATTTGTATGGAGTGTAGCCATGTATGGAAGTGAAACGTGGACGATACGTAGCTTAGACAAGAAGAGAATAAAAGCTTTCCAAATGTGGTGCTACAGAAGAATGCTGAAGATTAGATGGGTAGATCACATAACTAATGAGGAGATATTGAACAGAATTGGAGAGAAGAGAAATTTGTGGCACAACTTGACTAGAAGAAGGGATCGGTTGGTAGGGCATATTCTGAGGCACAAATTTAGTATTGGAGGGCAACGTGGAGGGTAAAAATCGTAGAGGGAGACCGAGAGATGAAGAAACTAAGTAGATTCAGAAGGACATAGGTTGCAGTAGGTACTGGGAGATGAAGATTTGCACAGGATAGAGTAGCATGGAGAGCTGCATCAAACCAGTGTCAGGACTGAAGACAACAACAACAACAACATGTAAATACGAGTACGTCTGCAAAACCACGGATAAAAGCCTCCTAAACCCCTGGGTCGATTTCAGCCAAATTTGTTACACATATTACTAACTTCCTGGATAGAAATTGTTTTGGACTAAGATACAGAAACGTGCTATCGGGGTGTGGATGATAACATGGAGAGAGAAGGAAGAGGACGAGATGAACAGAAAGCAAGGGGGAAGGTAGAATGGACACGGGTGTCAGAGGAGGAGACAGAGATGACAGGAGGACTTGGACGTAGAGATTGGGGAGAAGATAGACAAAGAATGAGGGAAGGAAGAGACAGAATTAGGAGGAAGAGGAGGAGATAGAATTAGAGGGGCAGTAACAGATGGACATTGGGTGGGGGAGAGGAGGTGGGCAGAGAGGGGGAACAGAGATGGAAGAGGAGATGGAGGACGTGAATAGACAGAAGGGAGAGGAGGGCGATCAGGAGACGGACTAATAGAAGATTGCGATAAATACATACCTGGGCAATTCAGGGTGAGCTGATGCGTTTCTGGCGCCAGTTGCCATTGATTCTCATTTACATCTTTGAGTCGACTTCGATGTTGATTGCTCTTCTTCATATCTTTGGCGGCGGGCATTTAACTGAGCGCGTGCTTTCTACTGGGACTCTTGTGTGGGGATCCGCGGTGTGAGGCGCAGTGACGTGGGACTGTGAACGTAGGCAGCACGCAGAAAGGCCGAGTCGGCACGACGGAGGAGCGTGCAGAGCCGCTACGGCGAGTTGGATCGTGCAACGCCGATCAATTGCCCATGGTGATTTGGTTTTTGTAGACGTTGGAAGGACAAGTTCGTTAGAGTCTGTAACAAGCTACTCAGGCCGAGTGAATTGGAGTCGTCGAGTTGCTTCGGTGGGATGCGTGCGTCTTAACTGAACATGCCAGTGTACTAAAAACTATTTGGAATTGTTGTAGTTGTTTATCACGCAGCTCGGTGTCGTGGCTTGATACCTGATGGTAGTTAAGGAAGTGTGGCTACGTCCAACAAACCGAAATGAAGCATGGCTAAATACGTAGCTAGAAGCGCAACGAGTAGTGCGTAAGTCGGTGTCTGGCGTTCCAAAACATGTCGAGATATTTCTCCCATTCTACCTTGTAGATCATTATTGTAGTTTGGCGTTTAAATGTGTGCCGAGATAATTCTTGTCATTTTAACTTTAGGACATTATTTTAGTGGTACTTTTGCGAATTGGTTAATCAAATTCTAAGGGCCATGACTGGCCAAGTAACTCACGGAGGCTGATTTCATTGAAAGTATTGGTCACTTGTTCTCTAGACAAGATTGTGTGTCTCATGCCTCAGAATATTGTCCGCCGCTGATGTGATTTGTGTTGCAGATAATTGGCAGTGGCCGACTGGGAGCAGAGTACCACGGTGGCAGAGTGATATTTAATGCCCTGCCCCCCCCCCCCTTTTACACCTCGGGTTATGCTGTTACTGTCTTGTGATTCCATCCTTCCTGTGAAAAGTTATGGTGTCTAAAGTTCAATTGCAGTGCAAAGTTGAGTACATTTCTATTTCATTTGCTGTCCGTGGATCTCTTGTATTGATTAAAATCCTTTGGTGTGCTCGGGTCTATCACTAATTCACACGCAGTACTGAAGCCGCCTCATTTTAGGGGCTATTGTCAGATGGTCATGTTCTAGTAGTAATGCTTTTAACAACATTGTTGATTAATTAAGTGAGTTAAATAAACTTGAAAATTTGTTTGGTCAAATTAAATCACCTCCTTAGTCGTGGGCCGCGCGGGATTAGCTGAGCGATCTAGGCGCTACAGTCATGGACTGTGCGGCTGGTCCCAGCGGAGGTTCGAATCCTCCCTCGGGCATTGGTGTGTGTGTTTGTTCTTAGGATAATTTAGCTTAAGTAGTGTGTAAGCTTAGGGACTGATGGCCTTAGCAGTTACGTCCCATAAGATTTCACACACGTTTTGAAAGTGTACAGTACCGCCCGACATTGAAAATACGTACAACATTCTTCGTTATTCTTGTCATAACAACATATTTTTTGTAATAATAACTCAATTTCACTCAATACACCGAAGACAGATATCAGTGTAGGAAAGAAGGACAATTTATTTATTTAATTGATCACATGTGCACTCCACAAAATAAATTCCTACATCCAATTTGGTGAGATCTGTGAAATGAATGAATGTATGGTCGTCTGCTAACCGCAGATAATGAATGTGCAATATATGATCATCTTTGAGATGGTCCTTTAGTTACCTTTGGTGGAACCAAAGAGATGAAATTTACGCAAGCTTGGAGTGCCTGAAATGTGGCTGACCAATACGATAGCATAGTGCTCCCCAACCTCGGTGGAGGTGCGAGATGACCTGAAGAACGGCCATGTTTCAGCACTCTGGCGCTGGATCTTGTGTTGGTAAGACCTGTCTTAGGTGTGCTCCATAAAGACAAAAGAGTGGAGAAAATGGTATGCATGTGAAATTCTTAAGAGTAGTTTGGAATAATTATTTCTCTATTTCAGGAACATTTGGGGGGAGAATTAAATGACAGGCAGGTAATATTAAGGGGATCGTAGTAATCTTCGGAAGTGACCAACGGTTACAGTGAAACCACGCGTAGCAATAAGTTGAAATACTTCCGTGTGCTTAAGTTAAGCTGAATTACTAGAGTGTGTACTATAAGTTGAAATATTTAAGAAATGGCGTGTGCAAGACTTGAAATTAGAGACGAGCTCTTCCACGTGGTGAGTACTGTGTGAGTCTCAATTTGTGTATGAGACAAAGGATAAAGAGAAGTACTCGTCCATGGTATCAGTTGAGGACTCGCGTGTGTGATGAATACGTTCTTAACATTACTTTGCGTGATATGATTCCGTGTGACGCTAGATTCAAACTCTGAGAGAGAAGCAAGGTGAGTCAGCCGTCTATCCAGCAACGCCACTTGGCTTGCATTGCACAGGAAGACGTGCATATATCCTCCAGAGTTCGTAGTAGGAAGGAAAAGTTACGAAGTGGGGCAGTGTCGTGTGAAACTGGGATGAATACTAATTGAAGTGGGAAAGCTGAAAGTGATGTGATTCTAACGTTGTGACTATTCTTTGTGTTGTATTCTATGTTGCCAGTGTAATGTATTTCATGTAATTTAAGTATGTGTGGTTTGCATGGGAGAGTAGCAAGATAGGTTCAGAGGCAGTGGGTTATGCATATTCCTTTTTGTACCTCTCGGTCTGGATTAAATTTTCGTGATGATGGGTGTGATAGTCGAAGTGTGAGATATAACAGAAGATCCACCATCCTATCCAGAAAGTGCACTGTAGCGTTAGATAATTACGAGACCATAAGATAGAGAATCACTAATGTAAAGCCATGCCCACTGGGCGGAGTTTCTCATGTGTAATTGTAGCATAAAATGTAATGGTGTGTTTAGGTTATAGAATTTATCGGAATAAAAAAGAAAGTGAAAAGAAAAAGATTGGTGGCCTTTTTCTTCGGATAGTATGTTGTCATGATATCCAGAATTTATAATGTGTGCGCCATTCGTATTCAGTGTGATGGCCACGTATTGATCAAAGCCGTTGAGTAAGAAAGAAAATGTGGTATTGCCAGAGCGTGTGTAAATTTGTAATTGTCAGATGTGCGTTATCCGTTTCCGTTGCGTGATATTCAAACAGGAGAATAATTTGTAGCTTAACTATGGGCACTAGAGCTCTTAATCAGTCAATGAGAAATAAAAATGAATCCACTCGCTTGGCAGACCACTCATCTTGCAGGCCTGACTGCTTGATGCCACAGTATGAGCAAGGCATGTGGGTGCATCTCAATTTGAACATTTTCTTAGTCGTGGGAGAGATTTTTATTGTAATATAGCTTTTAGGAATAGTGTTTTATTTAGAAAAGTTGGCTAGTCAGATCTTACAAGATCTATGTACTGGCACTTAATGTATTCTTTAGCTGCTTGGAAGTAATTAGAGTTCTGATAGGAAACGTGTGGATATTAGTCCCATCTAAGTAATAAAGTTTATCTGAGTTAGTTTAACTAGTTGTATTCAGTTTTCAAGTTTTTATGGGTCTTGTGGTAGTTAAAGAAATTTGTTCGTCATTTATCCAAGTGATCTGGCTTTATAAGGCAATCGCCTTTATTATTGTGATTGTGATTTGATAATGCTTTATGATTGAATGAAGAAGTGTGAGGCAACTACAACGGATTACTATTGTGATTTCGGTGTGTACTTATGACCCACACCCCACAGGGTACTCGGTTAGTTAGAATACAAAAAAAAGATAGTTTGTTAAGAACCTTAGCTCCTCACGTAACTGGTATCGTAGGAAGTATTGCGAGATGTAACGTGTGAAGTCACATTACAAACGGCAGATTGTCGAAGATGCCTGATATGGCGCGCGCTGCTATCCTGTGATCTTGTTTAGAGCGTATAGTTCGCTGTTCTAGTGCGGGTGGTGCTCCGGTGGTGATTTGCTATTACGTCGCTGGCGTGTTTTTGTGGTGGCCGGCGGAAAGCGAGAGGGTAGTTGGTTTCCGGGGATTGCACGGAACGTGAAGTTCGCTCTGCCTGACCTGCGGCTGACTAGGGCTAAGGTTGTTGTGCCTCGCAATATGAGCAGAGTGGTCTGGGGCGGAGGCGACTCGCCGCTGTGCTGGCCATGCGTTGGTGATTAATTGGAGTCGGCGTACTTGTTCTGCCTGCCTGTCAGATGTGGAGGTCCGGTAGGGTCCTGTGATACTCTGGCCCGGAGACAACTAGTTGCTGAATTTTGGAGTCGTCTGCCAGGTTAGGGTGAGGGCTCGGTTGGCTCTTCAGATTTTCCGCTGGAAGCTCCCGCAGCGGTTTCTGAACGTCATTCTGATGTGGGACGGCGTTGTTGGAAGTTTTTGCTGTGTGTGTTTTTGGAAGTTACGGTATTTGTTGGTACTAATTTAATTGCTCAACTGGAGTATCTTTTGGTTATCCCGCTGAGTGGGTCGTTGCCTACCCGGTCTGCCAGCGTTACCTTTGGTGGTGCCTGTTTGTTCCTTTTTGAAGAAATTCACATAGGTGGTTCATGTTACCCGCCCGGAGTAGCGTTCATGTATGGTATATTTGGCATTTGGTGTTTTAGGTAAAGTCTGCCTAAGAAAGGCGGTTTTGGACAGTATATGCATGGTGAATTACTGCTGCTTGGTATATGTGGTCTTCTGTGACCTGAAAAACACGATCTCGTCGATCTGGTTTGTGTAACAGTATTTAGTGCTATGTTCTGTATTTTTATCTCAGTGTGTTATTATTCACTTGGTGGAATAGTTGCGTTTGGTGTCGTTAAGGCACTTCTAAGACTGTGGTTTGACTATTCATGTGCGCTTGGCTTTTATTGCGTTGTTTTAAGAATCGAGAATTGTTTATTAAGATTTGTGTGTGTTGGCTTCTGGCAGTTGTTAAGAGCGCCCGAGTTAACGGCGTCGTGGTTATCATGTGCTGTCGGAATGTTATATTTTTATTTGATTTTTGAATTTTATCTTGTGTTGATATTATCTGTCGTGTGTTACACAACATAACCAAGGTGCGTAAGTGATGGGCAGTTGTGGGAGGAATGTCGGGGAGCTCTCAGCGGTTTATTTCGGGGACCGTTTCTAGTGGCAAGGCTCCGAAGTGTTGAGAGCTCGCTCGTCTGTGATAGCGTTGGGAGTTTCCCTTGCCCTTTGGTTGTATCAAATTATTATTGTTATTATATTTATTGGTTGTGTGTTGCGCTTCTTTGATTTTATGATGCCAAGTGCCATTACCTTTCTCAAAGTTTTTTATATAAATGATTTTAAATTGTAATGCAAACTTAACTTATTATTGGATTTTGTCTCTTGGGTAAACTCTAAAAGCACTATTGTAAAAGGTTCTTTGCTTTTATGGTGGCAAGCCGCCGTTATTGTTTTTTAAAGCTCATTCTTTTAACCATTTGTTAAGTTCTGTAAGTTATATGAATTTGTTGTTATTTAAAAGAGTTTAGTATTGGCAGTCTAATAAATTGTGTACAGAGTCTCCTGTTTGGATATTATTGGGTGGAAATCCTTGGATAGTTGTCGTATAAGTCCACACATTCCAATGCCAAAATGGTACCAGCCTGATAAGCAGCAACCGAATGTGCAAACGTTGTTCTACAGTGTATTCCGTCTGGCATCCAAAGCAGGCATTTAGCTCTGGCATCGGCCGCACGCTTTCACCTGCGTCGAATCAACACCGACTCAAAGGAAGGCGTCGGCGCTTGTTGGTGACGTCACGTCAGCTAGGCACGGCGAACGCCAGGTCTGTTGCAGGCAGAAATGCCTGGGCGTGCTTATCACTATAAATCTCTTATTTTTGGACAAAATGTTGGTATTGTTTTGGATTCTGCAGTTTTATTTAGATGAAAGATTTTCTTACTATCGTTAAGCTACAAATGAAGATCATAGTTCTGTATTACTGAATCCTGTCGAAACAAACGTAGATCAATATGAGAAGATGCTTTGCCCCATTGTAAGCTTCGGAAATTTTACATTCCAGTAACTATATTTACTTGATCCATTTTGCTATCGAAACTTACCGCAACCCCCTTAGCAGTAACTCGTTTCTTTTATTTATTTATTTATTTTCGTTTGACATCGTCACTGGAAATGTGAACTAATTTACATGTGTAAATGTCCAACTGTTGCCAATCATTAGATTACAGTCTTTTTCAACGATACGAAACAAAATAGCTTCATACATCGAAAATACTGCTGAGCTTAAACTTTTTTAAACATGCACATTAGAAAAGATAAATATTCCCCTCTTGCAAGTGAAAGGAGAAACTTTACAAGATAACAAAATTTTATTTGATAAAACAAATATCTCTCTTTTGCCTCTTCTACTGTCCCCCACCCCCTCCCCCAATCGCAAGATATTTCATTAAAATTCAGTGCTCCTCACCCCATAGTCAACCAATATACCTAAAGAAGAGCACCAATATGATTACAGTTTCTTGTAAAAGCAACCCAGTACAAACGTAACTTCCTCAGATTTACAAATAAGGTAAAGAAGCACGAATTCTGTTGTTGCTGGACCATGAAGTTTTTTTTGTATGTCAATCCTTAAAACAGGTGGAAATTTAAATTCAGGAGTACACCATTTGTTAAGAAGTGTAATGAATTGCACAATTAATTGATTGCAGAAATCTCCCAGAACAATGTGTGTTGGTCAACTACCGCCAATAGTTTCACATTTTCCTGTGTCAGAGAGGGAGACACCACCATTATGAGTATGCCTGCAACAGACCTGGTGTTCGCCGTGCCTAGCCGACGTGACGTCACGAAAAAGCGCCGAGGCCTTCCTTTGAGACGGTGTTGGTCGAATGCGGCTCAGCTACTGACAAGGTGTCCCCCTTGTGTCGGCACATGTCGCATATGAGTACTCTTGACGCAGGCACGGGAGGCCCCAACTATCTGTCTCCTTCCGGGCGAGCTGTCCGGCGCGGCGTCCTGGAAAATCCGCGTCGGCAGTGGTCTCCAGCAGGTAGCCGGCAGCGCCTCTCCATTCTCGCGTACGCCGGCCCTCCTCAGTCGCGGGGACCGCAGCGCTGCAGCAGACTGGCTTCGCCGGCGGCGGCCGCGGTGGAAGTTGGCAGTGTTCGGAATTGGCTGTATCACCGCCATTTACAATGAAGATTAGCGGCCGCCGCTGCCGCAGAGGCCGGCAGTCTTATCTGAATATTCAGCGAGCGGCGGTGCCCGGAATGCCGACGCCAGAATTAATCGCGGGCTGCCGGCCGCCGGAGCACAGCCCCCCCCCCCTCCCCCTCCCCCGCCCTCCCCGTCCCTTTTATCGTCCCGTCTCTCTAGCTGCACCCCCTCCCCCCCTCCCACCCTCCCCATCCCGTCCCACCACTCCTCCTACTCCTACCTCGTATATATCTCACTACGTCCAGTCGCCGTTACTGCATTAGAAGACTGCAGTACAGACCGCCGAGTCCCTTTCATCCTGTATCTATTTCGACAAGGAGACCAGACGCCCGCGGGATTCGCACCAGATGCAGGGCTAGCAGAATGGTTGCGCAAGTACATTAATCTTCCGGACCAGCTACGTTCCATGTTAAAGTACCACTGCTTGCACCTCACATCAGCCAGAGTTCACTAACGGAATACCTCTTTCAAAAGCACCAATAAATCTTCTGCCTACAGTTAACGCTTGTGAAATCAACTCCTTTCATTTGTTGTTGAGCTTTAGGACATCGGGTGTTAAGTTACCTGCAAGGGCAGCGTTAGTACGAGGATTGCTTGGTACAGAAATACAGTGTGGGTTTTAGGAGGAATAGTATATATATCACGCGATAGTAGTAATTAAAGACATTTAGACGAAAGGAATCATACCCAGTGACTGGAGCCGGCGGGTGTGGCCGTGCGGTTCTAGGCGCTTCAGTCTGGAACCACGCGACCGCTACGGTCGCAGGTTCGAATCCTGCCTCGAGCATGGTTATGTGTGATGTCTTTAGGTTAGTTAGGTTTAAGTAGTTCTAAGTTCTAGGGGACTGATGACCTCAGACGTTAAGTCCCATAGTGCTCAGAGCCATTTTGAACCAGTGACTGGAAACAAGCATTGATCCATCCTCTCCATAAAAAAAAGGAGATAAAACAGACTCCAACAACTACAAGGGCATATCCTTGTTACCAGCGACATACAAAATAGTTTCCAAACCACTTTTAAATAGAATAGAGAAACGAGCAGGACCTAATATAGGAGATTATCAAGCAGGATTTAGAAAAGGTAGATCATGTGCAGAACACATTCTTAATTTAAAAACAATTTTGAGAGTGAGAGCTATACAAAATAAAAATGCAGTAGTTACTTTCGTAGACTTCAAGAAGGCCACGACTCAGTTGGCAGACAAACGCTATTCCAGATACTTTATGAATCGGGGATAGATGAAAACACCAGAAGACTTGTTGAACAAACGCTCACAGATGCGACACCAAGAATTAAGTTTCAAAGTGTAATTTCTGAACCATTCAAAATCAAAACAGGAATTCGACAAGGAGACGGACTGTCCCCAATTCTCTTTAACTTGGTTTTAGATAAAATAGTAAAAACATGGGAAAGCGCATTAAAAAAAAAACAGGAAACAAAGGATATAAGCATGGGCCAAGGAAAGAACAAATTTGAAGTGAAATGTTTATCCTTTGCGGATGATATGGCATTGATAACTGAAAACCGAACAGATGCAACAGTTATGCTTGATCTGTTACACGAGATTGCTAAAAAGACTGGGCTAAAAATATCCTATGAAAAAACTGAGTATATAGAACACAAACATAATACAGAAATGTTTATGAAAACAAAGTATGGAAAAATTAAATGAGTTGATAGATTCAAATACCTGGGGGAGTGGATCCAAGCCAATGGACTGGATAACACAACAAATAAAGAAAGAATTAAAAAGTTAGAATTTGCGTATAAATTAACACAAAACTACTACAATAAGAAATCAATATCCATACACACGATGATTAAACATTATAATTCAGTTATTAGGACACAAGCAACGTATGGATCAGAGTGCCTAGCATTGAATAAGAAAGGCGAATTAAGACGACTAGAAAAAAGAAAGAGAAAAATACTAAGAAAAATTCTAGGTCCTGCGAGAAACAAGGAAAATAGGTGGATTATAAGGAGAAATTAAGACTTACACAAAAATACAGAAAAGATCACAGATACAATGAGGAAGGGACGGCTAAAATTTATGGACATTTGAAAAGAATGGAAGAAACACGGATTACAAAGTAAATTTTCAATTACGTTAATAAGCTGAAAAAACTGTAGGATGGATAGAAGCAGTAAAGAAAGATGCCAGCAAAATAGGTGTTACAGAAGAAATAATACGTGATAGGAATCACTTCAGGCTACTGATAGAAAACTCAAACTATGAAGAAGATGAGCCAAAACCTCGACCCAAGAGAGTGTAGACAGATGAGCAGAGACGAGCAGTTGGCGAGAAAATGAAGACGTACTGGGGAGAACGGAAGAAAAAGAAACACCATAAGTCTTTAAGTTGTATGCGGTCCATAGCTGGCCAAATTCATTAATAAAAATAAAAAAATCACGCGGTAGAGCATGTATAATAGATAGCCAACGAGTTGCAATAAATGGTGGTTCTCAAACAACTTTGACCCTCTAAAAATTATATATGGACATACGGACCGTTGCCGACACATGACATGCGGAGACAGCTTTAGTACTGCTAATGTGAAGTTCGTTTGACCTTCTGAGGAAGATGGGTTTAAATTCGTCAAAACCATGTTAAAGGTGGATAACCACCATTTACTGTAACTGTTTGGCTGTCTGTTTTACCTGCTGTTCTGTAACCGTTGCTGCAGTGCAGCCGTGTTCAAAATATATCACGCGGTGGTAGTATAGACTATTTCGAATAAAACTTTCCCTATAACACATTTCCCATTTTTATCGGTTTTTTTATCGATAGCTGAAAGCCCCTTACTTCTTTTTAAATTTAATCTGAATACATAACTAGTATGACCTCACTGTCCATGCCCTGAGTATAATCCTCTTGCGAACAAGATTCTGATCCATTAATGAATATTAATGCGATCTGGCTTCTCTTTCTAAGGTATTTCAAGACAGGAAAGACCCTTATAAATAAAATCTGCTTACGACCAGCACACTCAAGCCTGTTAACACAAGCCGAAAGTATACTGCCTCCATACTTAAAGAGATAGTGTGCGCAGTGGAGACGTAGACTGCACATTGTACAAGTTACACCAAGTTAAGCACTAATCGAAACAGTCTCTCTCAACACATTCAGTATCAGCACGTGTCTCAATCTTTTCAGCAGCTCAGATCAACTTCATACTTGCTGTAATAAGAATGAAAGCAAATAACTACGTAATCTATAAATGGCACTTTGTCAAACTAACGATTCTATTGAAGACAGAATGGATTACGCGTGCTCATGCCAGTTACGACTTTGGACATAGAGCAAATAATCACACGGGAGGTGACAAGGAAAGCGTAATAAACTCTGTGCTTCCGGATGAGAAATAACTGAAGTCAAATTGGAATAATTATTGCTTATTATTCAGGAAAATCGAAACGATAGCTCAGTAATGAAATTAGCGATGTCCTCGGAGGGACCCCGTCGAACAGAATTACAACAAATAATAAAAATTAGAAAAAAAGGGACTCCATATTATTTCTATCTCCTGTAATAATACTAAATAAGTCGCATAGCAACGTGAGCCATAACATATATTCACGGAAGAGGTAATGAAAGGCCGGTCGTTGCGGCCGAGCGGTTCTAGGCGCTTGAGTCTGGAATTTCGCTGCTGCTACGGTCGCAGGTTCGAATCCTGCCTCGGCATGGATGTGTGTGATTTCCTTAGGTTAGTTAGGTTCTAAGTCTAGGGGACTGATGACCTCAGATGTTAAGTCCCGTAGTGCTTAGAGCCATTTGAACCATTTTGAAGGTAATGAAAGACCGATATTGATGCTTGAACATGGAACAAAGTCTCTCGCTTTGAATAAAGGATTGAACCTTGGTCACGAAGAAAGTACATCCATAAACCTAAAAACTATGCGAGTGGAACATAATGCCAAAGAACTGTAACAAGCAAAGCTGCCGCCATAAATTCCTGCATATTGTAGCGCAGAAATGACCATCAAAATGAAACAATGGACAAAGTTGTCGAATTTTAACCGAAAGAGCCACGAGAAGTGCAAGCAGCGTCCACGAGAGGCGACTACTCTAGCGGTCGCCGGAAATGCGAGTGCTTTTTGTCTCTCCGTCCACCCGGGTACGCTCTTTCAAATCCTGTCCTCTCCGACACGAGATTGGCCAGTCAGGCAGCGTCTCTCGAATACAGAGTTTCGTTAAGCATCCAGAGACTGTGGAATTTCTAGCAGACGAAACCTGTGCGCAGGGCACAGACAATCTTCACTCCTCACTAGCGAGATACAACTCACGTAAAAATAAATCATATGAAATGATGTGATAGACGGTTTCTGAAACACAGCTTTCACAGTAATTTTTGTATCGAAGTTCAAGTTGTGAAACTGTCCTTGACTTTATATAACTGAATTTTTAACTGTGATTGACACGTCGGCTGATTGGGCCTGGAATGTTAGCGCACCGGCTTAGAGGACCCCGTTACCCAGACTTGGTTCAAAAGTAGCTTCCAGCATTACTGGTAGAGATTTCTGCGGCTACAAGGATGGATATGCGAATGGAATATAATGCCAAAGAACTGTAACAAGCAAAGCATCACAGGACGACTGCACGCGCTAGTCCTAAAGTGACACATCTTATAAACCTAACATTTAACAGAGGATGTATCAGCAGAAATGGCCGCATTTGTTGGTTACCAAGGTGAAAACGACTGGAAGCAGAAGCCTATATAGAAAAATAAACACAAGAAACGAACTGATCGTTGGGATTACCAATACTGCAATAAGACGGGACACGTGGTGCTGTCATAAGAATTCGAAAGTGCATAGAAGTCGGAGGTGGATTTTTGAAAATTAAGTTTGAACTTGTGAAGAGTTCTCGGGCTTCCAGCAGGGTGGCGGTGTCTTCAAACTGCGAAGATGATGAGTATGTCACTCGTCGAAACGTCGCAGTTTGAAGACACCGCCACCCGGCTGGAAGCCTGAGAACTCTTCACCAACTGTATGCGCCGGGAAAGCTTACATTCAAATGTTTGAAGTTAATCATTTGCCATTACGTAACACATTCTGCGCGTATTTGTCTCAGTTGCACCCTTCAGCTGTATCTCTGCAACTAATAAGAATTGAGCAGATGTTGTATGGAAACACCGCGTATAGCAAACGTCAACAAATCACTTTATATCATCCATTACGCTGAAAGAGTAAGTTTGACGAGTACTCCAAGTGAAAGCATTCATAAGTGACGCCTTCAGTTACAAGGAAACTTTGTTTTAAATTATGCACAATTTTATATGCTTTGAAAAATGTTTTATATTAAGAAGTCAATAAGAAATGCCTGCATCTTAATATAATTTGATAATGTTCTTCATATTTTTTAAATTTTTTTATTTCAGTGTTTGCAAAGAAATCTCATAAAAAGACAAACTCGTAAGTAGAAGACCGACGAGAAAAATCAGCTGAAAATGAGTGCTCGTAGTTTAAAAAATGTTCTATAGTGACTGAAAACAGAATTTATCCATATAATCACTTGAATAGCATTTTTTTGGGAGAAGCAAACATAATTCTCGACATACCGACGTTGATGTCCGGTAGCATTGCAGTTTTGCGTTTTGCCACAGAAAGTGTTTTGAAATCTGCTTAATAAGTGTTTACAATACGTATAGTTTCTTTATCCCACGAAAATTTGTTGCTTGTTTCAGTGTGAAATCTATTTTAGCTTCTGTCGAATGAACACACGCCTTACACAAACTAAAAATTTTATTAGTTACGTGAGTACCTCTTGGGTGTAATGATGAATCGACATTTCATTTCCGGTCTGATATCAACCGGATAACGCTGCAGTATTAGAAGGTAATTGATGAACTTCTGCAGTGTGACACACAGTTTACATGTCTAGGGTTAAAACGACCATGTAACGGGACAAACGCGTGATGTCCGCAGGACAGAAGAAGGGCTTTCGAAGTACACACGACATCAGTCATCGAATCAATTTAGACAAGTGCTGTTAGGCTCTTAACAGCCCAGTACACCGCACACGACACTGTAACAGACACACATTATCTTATGAAAAGTATCGGGACACTACCACGTTATACAAAGTTGACCACTAGATGTCTTAAGAGGTGAATTCACCATGTTAACTCTTTCAAGAAATGATTTTTTTCTGGAGGAAGTATAATCGTTCTTTGTGCTCCATTGCTCTTAGGTGCTATTTTTAATGATTTTACATGCAAGATTTATTTAAAAATACAGTATGTACCCATTTTCATAATATACATTGTACACTTGACTTCTTTTCATGGACTAAAATAACTAATTTTGAAGTATTTACTGTTTTCTAGATTTAAGTGTTAGAAAGTCTTTTCTGAAGGTATTTGCCTGGATTGTAGCCCTGTATGGAAGTGGAACGGACGACGAACAATACAGACAAAAAGAGAACAGCAGTTTTCGAAAAGTGGTGTTAAAGAAGAATGTTGATTATTAGATTGGTTTATCGGGGAGCTAATGTGGAGGAACTTAATAGAATTGGGGACACAAGAAATTTGTAGCACAACGTGACCAAAGAAAGAAGCGATGGATTGGTAGGACACATTTCGAGACATCAAGGGATCGCCAATTTAGTGTTGGGAGGAAGTGTGGAAGGTAAAAATCGTGAGACAGACTAAGAGATAAATACGGTAAGCACGTTCAGAAGGGCGTAGGTTGCAATAGTCATTCGGTGACGAAGAGGCTCGTACACGATAGAGTAGCATGGGGAGCTGTGTCGAACCAGTCTTCTGACTGAAGGTCACAACAACGACAAGAGTGTTCATTTATACAGTGGAATATAACTACAGAAGAATGCTGAAGATTAGATGGGTAGATCACGTAACTAATGAGGAAGTATTGAATAGGATTGGGGAGAAGAGAAGTTTGTGGCACAACTTGACCAGACGAAGGGATCGGTTGGTAGGACATGTTCTAAGGCATCAAGGGATCACCAATTTAGTATTGGAGGGCAGCGTGGAGGGTAAAAATCGTAGAGGAAGACCAAGAGATGAATACACTAAGCAGATTCAGAAGGATGTAGGTTGCAGTAGGTACTGGGAGATGAAAAAGCTTGCACAGGATAGAGTAGTATGGAGAGCTGCATCAAACCAGTCTCAGGACTGAAGACCGCAACAACAACAACCACTTCCATGTATTCTGGCGGTCACAAGGTGCTTCCCACTGCTACATTGCCGCGTGGTCTCAGGCGCCTTGCCACGGTTCACGCCGTTTTCCCCGTTGGAGGTTACAGTCTTCTCTCGGGCATGGATGTGTGTGTTGTCCTTAGCGTAAGTTAGCTTAAGCTAGATTAAGTAATGCGTAAGCCTAGGGACCGATGACCTCTGCAGTTTGGTCCCATAGGAACTTGCCACAAATTTCCATATTTTCCACTGCTACATTAAATTTTTGATATTTTTATAGTGAACCCGACAGTAGGCATATAGTGAACCCGACAGTAGGCAGCACTTATACATGATAAAAAGATGAAACATTCACAAATGTGTGTTTGAGGTTTTCTTCCATAATTATAGCCAGTGAGTCTCGAAAGGTTTACAGTAATAGGACATTATTGCGATGATAGTACTGAAGTTGTAACAGCAGTACGTGTCAATCAGGACAGTTGAGTAACGTGGAACGCGGACTAGTCATTGTTTGTCACTTGAATAACAAACCCATAGCGGAAATTTCAATCCTTCTAAAGTTGCACAAGTCGAGTGTTGATGAAGTGACTGTGAAGTCCAAACCAAGTCCCGCCAGACCTCACGTTCTGATGGACAGGGATTGTCGAGCATTGTGGAGGGTGACTGGCGGCGCGTAGTGGCCGCGCGGTTAGAGGCGCCATGTCACGGATTGCGCGGCCCTCTCTCGCCGGAGGTGCCAGTCCTCCCTCGGGCATGGGTGTGTGTGTTGTTCTTAGCCTAAGTTAGTTTAAGTAAAGTGTAAGTCTAGGGACCGATGACCTCGCAGTTTGGTCCCTTAGGAATTCATACACATCTGAACATTTGAGGGTGGCTATAATAATTAAGTCAGCTGAAGCAATCGTTCCTGAGTTCCAAAGAGTTACAAGCAGTCCAGCTAGCACAGTGACTGTTAAAGGGAGTACGGTGGTCCAGCAGCTCCTCATACTCCATGCATTTCTGTAGTCAGTGCTAAGGAGACCTGAAGCGGTCCACCAGAGAGCTGATTTGGTGTGACGAATCACGGCATACCTTGTGCCAATCTGCTGGAGGGTTTGCGTTTGGCGACTCCCTTGAGGATTTTACCTGCCATCATATGCACACAAAAATTAGATTTGAGTAAAAATTAGGGGAAAACAGGTTGTAGGGTGAAGTATAAAAATTGTGGAGAAGAATGTACACAACTGCAATAGAAAAGCAAAACACACAAAAATGCGCAACTGGACAAAGACATGAAATGCCATCAAACGATTAAAGCATAAAGACAAGCCGACCTATGGGCTTCATTTTCGAAAGTAATTTATTTGCAGAAATAAATCGTGCAGCAAAGAAAATGACAAATCGTTGTAGTAACATGTTTGGATAAAGAGAGGATGAAATTCACTGAGTTTTTCAGGAGACAGAGTCCGTAAACAGAAATTTAATTCGAAAACTCGAGAAACAACCCCAACAAGAGGATTATATTTTGAACCAGTGAACTTTTTCTTTAGAATGGAAAAGCTCTTTGAGGACTTCGTGTCCCTCCTCACCCAGTAAGTACGTCCAAGCTATGACTTTAATCGCTGACGACCAAACAGTCGTTGTATAGCGTACTTTGTGGATCCCTAATATTCTTCTCATGCTGTAAATTTGTGCAGTGAACGCTTTTGTAGTAATTACGTTCTTCACGTTACAATATTTCGAGATCCACGCAGCAGGAAACATATATAGAGTGTTACTCGCGGGAGCAATTTTAAACTCTAGTTTTCCGTAACGATAGATTTACCATGAGTTCAATACCTTCTCACAGAATATGTAGGTAAGGTGTGTTCTGTGGTTTTCCATATTCGCTCTTTATAATACACCGACAGGCACAGACTGAAACGAAATCGTAGGTTCAAGCAATAATTCAAGGGGCCACCATGACTCCGCAGTAATGTATCTTTTACCATATTTGGTTCTGATCTTGTTGACAGGCTTAAAAATATCCTTTCGTATCTTAATTTTAATTAGTATTTAGACGTAATGTAACCGTGTTAACAGAAAGCCGACTGTGTGCGAGGGATTCTGTAAAGAGATAAACAGAAAAGTGGACGCGCATTGTTGCTAAGGTGAATCGCTGCACCATGTTAGAGTCCCTGACCTCAAGCACCAACAGAAAATACGGGGAACTAAATAGACAGCATTTGGAAAAGATTTTCACATCGAAACTCGCGCATGAAATTCAAGCTTTCAAACTGTCCCCTACTCCTGCTTTCTAGCCGGATTACATGTAACGACGTGTCCTGTATTGAAACGCCTCCCACATACTTCGTAAGGGAAAAAAAAAGAAACGACGCACAACGAAGAAGTTACGCAAATTGGTCACACTGATATCGATACAAGTATCGACTGGAAAATAGCAATGTGTGAGGCTGCAGCGCAGTTTCACCGCACAACTGGCAACGATTGTACACAGGGGCACAAAGTCTTCTCTAATTTAATTCCGTGTAACCAGTTGGGCAGTAACTATGCCTCGCAGATAGGCGCGTGAACGATATGCGCAGATGTCAGCATCTGAGAGAGGACATGTAATTGGGTTCAAAGAAGCTGATTGGAGTAATCGGCGAATCGCTCGACATCTGAATAGGAGCGATGACACTATTCGACGATGTTGGCACGAGCGGGTGAACCATGACCGAACACAGCGTCAAGAAGGAAGCGGTCGACCTAGAGAGAGGAGCTTTTACCTTCTTTACGTCTGTCGGATGTAAAAATGAATTGCTGGGGTTACTGTACTTGTGCTTTGAGTCTTCTCTTTCGCTGTTAGTATGGCGAACAATATTTTCTATTATTTCGTCGTTTACGAAAAGTTAAACTAATTTTTTCTTCATCTTAAGTCCGTCACACCTTCCCTTTATGTCCAGGCGGGTTAGTAATCATATTTGAAGAAGGCGTTCTTGAAAATTTTGAACGTAAAGCTTTTCGGTCCAGAACTCAAAATTTCTATCTTCTGTTCCTTTTGCTTCACTCCTGTATATCTCACCACACCATCACAGTCATAAACATCTTGTGTATCACTGTGCATAAGACTTCCATCGTCAGATTCTGAGACACATTGTTCCCGGCCAGAGTCACCGCCCGCCTGGTCTAAAGGATCCTCCAGGTGACGTAACGCAGCTAGAACTGCCTCAGCTGTTTTTCCAAGCTATTTTCGTATCAAAATTGTGGAAAAGATTCATAGTAAAAATAGTAACATTACTAGTACGGTCGGGTCGGATACGACCCGGAATACACCTAACAAGCCAATGTCAATTGCACGAATCGAGCGGGGTAGCGGAGTGATTACCACACTGGACTCGCATTCGGGAAGACAGTGGTTCAAACCCGCATCCTGATTTACGTTTTCCTTGACTTCCCTAAATCGCTTAAGGCAAATGCTGCGATGGTTCCTTCGAAAGGGCACAGCCCCTTTCCTTCTCCATCGTTCCCTAATCCGAGCTTGTGATCTATTCGTAATGGCCTCCTCGTCGACGAGACGTTAAACATTGATCTCCTCTTCCTCATCTACATCTGCGTGATTACTCTGCTATTCACAATAAAGTGCCTGGCAGAGGGTTGAATAAACCACCTTCGAGCTGTCTCTACCGTTCCACTCTCGAACGGCGCACAGGAAAAACCAGCGCTTAAATTTTTCTGTACGAGTCCTGATTTCCCTTATTTTATTCTGATGATCATTTCTCCCTATGTAGGTGGGTGCCAACAGAATGTTTTCGCAATTGTAAGAGAAAATTTGTGATTGAAAGTTTATGAAAAGATCCCGTCGCAACAAAAAACGCCCTTATTTTAATGATTGCCACTCCAATTCACGTATCATGTCTGTGGCACTAACTCCCCTATTTCGCGATAACACAAAACGAGCTGCCCATCTTTGTACTTTTTCGATGTCATCCGTCAGTCCCACTAGATGCGGATCCCACACCGAACAGCAATACTCCAGAATAGGGCGGACAAGCTTGGTGTAAGCAGTCTCTTCAGTAGACCTGTTGCACTTTCTAAGAGTTATGCCAATGAATCGCTCTCTTTGGTTTGCTCCACCCACAACATTATCTATGTCATCGTTCCAGTTTAGGTTATTTTTAATTGTAATCCCTAAGTATTTAGTAGAATTTACAGCCTTCACATACATGTGACTTATCACGTAATCCAAATTTAGCGGATGTTTTTTAATACTCATGTGAATAACTTCACACTTTTCTTTATTTAGGGTCAATTGCCGCTTTTCGTACCATACAGATATCTTATCTAAATCACTTTGCAATTCGTTTTGTTCGTCTGATGACTTTAAATGATAGCATCGCCTGCAAACAATCTAAGAGGGTTACTCAGGTTGTCTCCTATACCGTTACATAGATCTGGAACAATAGAGGGCTTATAACACTTCCTTGGGGAACGCCATATGTTACTTCTGTTTTACCCGATGACTTTCCGTCTATTACTACGAACAGTGACCTGTCTGACAGGAAATCACGAATCCAGTTGGCCAACTGAGGCGATATTCCATAGCCACGCAGTTTGATTAGGAACGGTGTCGAAAGCCTTCTGGGTATCTAAAAACACGGTGAGAGGCAACCACGTACCTTGCTCATACTGTGGCATCAAGCAGTCAGGCCTGCAAGATGAGTGGTCTGCCAAGCGAGTGGATTCATTCTTATTTATCGAGTAACATGAACTCTCGTACTCACAATTAAGTCACTAATCAACCTCCTGTATGAATAATACGCAACGGAAACGCACTTCTGACTATCAGTAATTTGCAGAACTCTGACTGTTCACTACGCACTGACAATACCACATTTTCTTTTTTCTTTTATTTAACGGCTTTTATCAACACATGGCCACCGCACTGAATATGAATGGCGCACACATTATAAATTCGGGACATCATGACAACATACAATTCGAAGGAAAATTCCACCAATCTTTTTCTTTTCACCAACTTATTTATTCCGATAAATTCTATAACCTAAACACACAAATTCTATAACCTACAACAATAACACGTGAGAAATTCCGAACAGTGGGCATGGCTTAACATTGGTGATTCTCTACCTTATGGTCTCGTAATTATTTAACGCTACAGTGCACTTTCTGGATAGGTTGGTGGATCTTTTATTATATCTCACACTTCGACCCTCACAATCATCATCACGAAACTTTCCTCCAGATCGAGCGGTACTGAAGGAACAAGCATAACCCACTAATCTTTTGAAACTACCTTGCTACTCTCCCATGCAAACCACACATACTTAAATTACATGACATACACCACACTACAACATGAAATACTACACAGGGAATAGTCAAAACATTATCACTTTCAGCTTTCCCACTTCAATTAATTTTTATCCCAGTTTCACACGACACTGCCCCACTTTGTAATTCTACTTTCCTACTATGAACTCTGGAGATATATGCACGTCTTCCTGTGCAATGCAAGCCAAGTGGCGTTGCTGGATAGACGGCCGACTCACCTAGCTTCTCTCTCAGAGTTTGAATCTAGCGTCACACGGAATCATATCACGGAAAGTAATATTAAGAACATATTCATCACACACGCGAGTCCTCAACTGATACCATGGACGAGTACTTCTCTTTATCCTTTGTCTCATACACAGATTGAGACTCACACAGTACTCACCACATGGAAGTACTCGTCTCTAATTTCCAGTCCTGCACACGCCATTTCTTAAATATTTCAACTTATGGTACACACGCTATTTCTTAAATATTTCAACTTATTGTACACACGCTAGTAATTCAGCTTAACTTAAGCACACAGAAGTATTTCAACTTATTGCTACACGTGGTTTCATTGTGACCGTTGGTCACTTCCGAAGATTACTACGATCCCATTAATATTACCTGCCTGACATTTAACTCTCCCCACAAAAGTTCCTGAAATAGAGAAATTATTATTTCAAACTACTCTTAAATATTCCACATGCATACCACGCCTCCACTCTTTTGTCTTTACGGAGCACACCCAAGACAGGTCTTAACAGCACAAGATCCAGCGGCAGACTGCTGAAACATGGCCGTTCTTCAGGTCATCTCGCACCTCTGTCGAGGTGGGGGAAGACCATGCTACCGTATTGGTCAGCCACGTTTCAGGCGCTCAAAGCTCAGGTAAATTTCATCTCTTTGGTCCCACCAAAGGTGGCCAAAGGATCGTCTCAAAGATGATCATATATTCACATTCACTATCTACGGTTAGCAGACGACCATACCTTCATTCATTTCACAGATCTCACCAAACTGGATGTAGGGATTTATTTTGTGGGAGTGCACATGTGATCAATTAAATAAATAAATTGTGATTCTTTCCCACACTGGTATCTGGCATCGCTGTATCAATTGAAATTGTGTTATTTTACAAAAAAAAATGTGTTGTTCTGACAAAAATAATGAAGTATGTTGTACCTACACTCCTGGAAATTGAAATAAGAACACCGTGAATTCATTTTCCCAGGAAGGGGAAACTTTATTGACACATTCCTGGGGTCAGATACATCACATGATCACACTGACAGAACCACACGCACATAGACACAGGCAACAGAGCATGCACAATGTCAGCACTAGTACAGTGTATATCCACCTTTCGCAGCAATGCAGGCTGCTATTCTCCCATGGAGACGATCGTAGAGATGCTGGATGTAGTCCTGTGGAACGGCTTGCCATGCCATTTCCACCTGGCGCCTCAGTTGGACCAGCGTTCGTGATGGACGTGCAGACCGCGTGAGACGACGCTTCATCCAGTCCCAAACATGCTCAATGGGGGACAGATCCGGAGATCTTGCTGGCCAGATTAGTTGACTTACACCTTCTAGAGCACGTTGGGTGGCACGGGATACATGCGGACGGGCATTGTCCTGTTGGAACAGCAAGTTCCCTTGCCGGTCTAGGAATGGTAGAACGATGGGTTCGATGACGGTTTGGATGTACCGTGCACTATTCAGTGTCCCCTCGACGATCACCAGTGGTGTACGGCCAGTGTAGGAGATCGCTCCCCACACCATGATGCCGGGTGTTGGCCCTGTGTGCCTCGGTCGTATGCAGTCCTGATTGTGGCGCTCACCTGCACGGCGCCAAACACGCATACGACCATCATTGGCACCAAGGCAGAAGCGACTCTCATCGCTGAAGACGACACGTCTCCATTCGTCCCTCCATTCACGCCTGTCGCGACACCACTGGAGGCGGGCTGCACGATGTTGGGGCGTGAGCGGAAGACGGCCTAACGGTGTGCGGGACCGTAGCCCAGCTTCATGGAGACGGTTGCGAATGGTCCTCGCCGATACCCCAGGAGCAACAGTGTCCCTAATTTGCTGGGAAGTGGCGGTGCGGTCCCCTACGGCACTGCGTAGGATCCTACGGTCTTGGCGTGCATCCGTGCGTCGCTGCGGTCCGGTCCCAGGTCGACGGGCACGTGCACCTTCCGCCGACCACTGGCGACAATATCGATGTACTGTGGAGACCTCACGCCCCACGTGTTGAGCAATTCGGCGGTACGTCCACCCGGCCTCCCGCATGCCCACTATACGCCCTCGCCCAAAGTCCGTCAACTGCACATACGGTTCACGTCCACGCTGTCGCGGCATGCTACCAGTGTTAAAGACTGCGATGGAGCTCCGTATGCCACGGCAAACTGGCTAACACTGACGGCGGCGGTGCACAAATGCTGCGCAGCTAGCGCCATTCGACGGCCAACACCGCGGTTCCTGGTGTGTCCGCTGTGCCGTGCGTGTGATCATTGCTTGTACAGCCCTCTCGCAGTGTCCGGAGCAAGTATGGTGGGTCTGACACACCGGTGTCAATGTGTTCTTTTTTCCATTTGCAGGAGTGTATTTTCAATGTCGGGCGGTACTGTACCCTTTCAACGGAATCAGTTTGACATCCCCGGTAGATAGCACTCATTACTTCATGAGTATAAAGAACTAGTTGTATTTCAAAAGAACCATGTTTTCTGAATCCTCCTCAATTACACCGCCCGCCGGAGTGGCCGAGCGGTTCTAGGCACTTCAGTCCGGAACCGCGCGACCGCTACGGTCGCAGGTTCGAATCCTGCCTCGGGCATGGATGTGTGTGATGTCCTTAGGTTAGTTAGGTTTAAGTAGTTCTAAGTTCTAGGGGACTGATGACCTCAGATGTGAAGTCCCATAGTGCTTAGAGCCACTCCACGCTCTGAGCACTATGAGACTTTTCCCCTCACTTACGCGATATCTACAGTCACTCCAGTGGACATCGAACGACTGGACAGTAGGTTTCCTGGCTAGGTCGACTTCCAGCACGGTACGGTTAGAGCAGTGAGAGGAAAACTGAACCGTCGGATGGGATCTCAGAAGCGCCGTATCGTTTGAGGGCTAATTAGAGTCTGCGTAATCCGTCAGCAACACAGTTGCTACAACGTCACAGGTTTGGACCTTCGAAGTCAACAACCAACGACTTTACATCGGATTGTAGCGGAGGTGGGGATGGGCCGGCGCTTCCATGCCGCTCCTCGCACACCTGCGCCCGCAGACGTGAGCCACTTGGGCCGCGTGGCGCCTCGTGACAAACGACAGACGACGAGCACGCTCACGCACACACGCGGCGCGCACCAACAACAGCGTAATCGGATTACCCGGCGGCGCCGTCGCCCCGCGCACCTGTTACGTTCAGCGCCTCGCAGCCTCGCCGCCTGCTCTGCCGAGCCGCCACGGCTGTTTGTTTTTATTCGCCCGCCCCATGACGCAGCTTGCCGGCGTCTCTCTCTACCGCTAGCGAGGGCCTCCTCCCATCGCGACCAGCAGTTTAGTAAGGCTCTGTTTCAGTTATTTCGTGACCTCTGACCTGTACCCACGTTTAAATTGCAAACCTTGCACAGCTACACGTAATTTCTCTCCCTCGGTGAAGAGGGTGATAGTGCGGGTCGTACAACAAACGTACGCCGACACCACTCAGTGCACTACGCAGGACAACAAATTCACCATTCTTGCTGTTGTTGTTGTGTTCTTCAGTCCTGAGACTGATTTGATGCAGCTCTCCATGCTACTCTATCCTGTGCAAGCTTCATCATCTCCTAGTACTTACTGCAACCTACATCCTTCTGAATCTGCTTAGTGTATTCATCTCTTGGTCTCCCTCTACGATTTTTACCCTCCACGCTGCCCTCCAATGCTAAATTTGTGATCCCTTGATGCCTCAGAACATGTCCTACCAACAGATCCCTTCTTCTTGTCAAGTTGTGCCACAAACTCCTCTTCTCCCCAATTCTATTCAGTACCTCCTCATTACTTATGTGATCTGTCATCTACCCATCTTACCTTCAGCATTCTTCTGTAGCACCACATTACGAAAGCTTCTATTCTCCTCTTGTCCAAACTATTTATCGTCCATGTTTCACATCCATACAAATACTTTCAGAAATGACTTCCTCACACTTAAATCTATACTCGATGTTAACAAATTTCACTTCTTCAGAAACGCTTTCCTTGCCATTGCCAGTCTACATTTCATATCCTCTCTACTTCGACCATCATCAGTTATTTTGCTCCCCAAATAGCAAAACTCCTTTACTACTTTAAGTGTCTCATTTCCTAATCTAATACCCTCAGCATCACCCGACTTAATTCGACTACATTCCATTATCCTAGTTTTGCTTTTGTTGATGTTCATCTTATATCCTCCCTTCAAGACACCATCCATTCCGTTCAACTGCTCTTCCAAGTCCTTTGCTGTCTCTGACAGAATTACAATGTCATCGGCGAACCTCAACATTTTGATTTGTTCTCCATGGATTTTAATACCTACTCCGAATTTTTCTTTTGTTTCCTTTACTGCTTGCTCAATATACAGATTGAATAACATCGGGGAGAGACTACAACCCTGTCTCACTCCCTTCCCAACCACTGCTTCCCTTCCATGCCCCTCGACTCTTATAACTGCCATTTGGTTTCTGTACAAATTGTAAATAGCCGTTCGCTCCCTGTATTTTACCCCTGCCACCTTTAGAATTTGAAAGAGAGTATTCCAGTGAACATTGTCAAAAGCTTTCTCTAAGTCTACAAATGCTAGAAACGTAGCTTTGCCTTTCCTTAATATTTCTTCTAAAATAAGGCATAAGGTCAGTATTGCCTCACGTGTTCCAACATTTCTGTGGAATCGAAACTGATCTTCCCCGAGGTCGGTTTCTACCAGTTTTTCCATTCGTATGTAAAGAATTCGCGTTAGTATTCTGCAGCTATGACTTATTAAACTGGTAGTTCGGTTATTTTCACATCTGTCAACACCTGCTTTCTTTGGGACTGGAATTATTATTATTTTTTTAAGTCTGAGGGTATTTCGCCTTGCTACCAGGCACAAAAGGAGTAGGAGTACTGAGCGGAATGCGTGTAACATACGAAGACGGAAAAGGTACAGTTCCGCACTGTCGCCTGATAAACAAAGTAAGAGCCTACGGAATATCAGACCAGCTGTGTGGCTGGATTGAAGAGATTTTAGCAAACAGAACACAGCATGTTGTTCTCAATGGAGAGACGTCTACAGACGTTAAAGTAACCTCTATCGTGCCACAGGGGAGTGTTATGGACTATTGCTTTTCACAATATATATATAAATGACCTAGTAGATAGTGTCGGAAGTTCCATGCGGCTTTCCGCGAATGATGCTGTAGTATACAGAGAAGTTGCAGCATTAGAAAATTGTAGCGAAATGCAGGAAGATCTGCAGCGGATAGGCACTTGGTGCAGGGAGTGGCAACTAATCTTTAACATAGACAAATGTAATGTATTTCGAATACATAGAAAGAAGGATCCTTTATTGTATGATTATGTGATAGCGGAACAAACACTGGTAGCACTTACTTCTGTAAAATATCTGGAGTATGCGTACGGAACGATTTGAAGTGGAATGATCATATAAAATTAATTGTTGCTAAGGCGGGTGCGAGGTCGAGATTCATTAGGAGAGTCCTTAGAAAATGTAGTCCATCAACAAAGGAGGTGCCTTACAAAACACTCGTTCGACCTATACTTGAATATTGCTCATCAGTGTGGGATCCGTACCAGATCGGGTTGACAGAGGAGATAGAGAAGATCCAAAGAAGAGCGGCGCATTTCGTCACAGAGTTATTTGGTAAGCGTGATAGCGTTACGGAGATGTTTAGCAAACTCAAGTGGCAGACTCTGCAAGAGAGCCGCTCTGCATCGCGGTGTAGCTTGCTGTCCAGGTTTCGAGAGGGTGTGTTTCTGGATGAGGTATCGAATTATTGCTTCCCCCTACTCATACCTCCCGAGGAGGTCACGAATGTAAAATTAGAGAGATTGGAGCGCGCACAGAGGCTTTCCGGCAGTCGTTCTTTCCGCGAACCATACACGACTGGAACAGCGTTGGGTGGCTTGCGGAGTATAAATGTAGATGTAGAATCACAACACCGACCGCTACGGTCGCAGGTTCGAATCCTGCCTCGGGCATGGATGTGTGACATGTCCTTAGGTTAGTTAGGTTTAATTAGTTCTAACTCGTAGGCGACTGATGACCTGAGAAGTTAAGTCGCATAGTGCTTAGGGCCAACCGCAACACCAACAAACAACTGTGAGACATAAACCAGTGTTGGTAGGCGTGTTTCTATGCCTGAAAGATGATGTCTATTTCAATTTCGTGCCAGTCGCGTAAGAGTGGCGCTAGCAGCGCCATTACGAGGATGCAAATCAGGTTTGCTTTCAGTACACGCCGTAACGGGGTGACTGTTTGTTACCTTTGAGACTCGATGTGGTGAGTTGATGTTGGTCAAGAACGCCTTTAAGGCGCCAAATACGCCATTACCAACACTACACTGAGCTTGAACGAGTGCCGGCCGCTGTGCCCGAGCGCTTCTAGACGCCTCAGTCCGGAACCACCCAGCTGCTACGGTCGCAGGTTCGAATCCTGCCTCAGGCATGGATGTGTGTGATGTCCTTAGGTCAGTTAGGTTTAAGTAGTTCTAAGTTCTAGGGGACTGATGACCTCAGATGTTAATTCCCATAGGGCTTAGAGCCATTTGAACCTTGAACGAGTAGAGGGACAGTTCGGAGACCATGACTGTTTCTATCAGTATGAGAGAACCGCTTTTTTTCTGTGGTGGGAGTTTGAATTATTGTTTAGTATTGTTATGTTCTAAATGTCTGTTTGTTGTTACCAATTTAGAGGTTAATTCCAGTGAGTCCTTAGTTATATTGATTTGTTCATTTATCATTCCCTTTTTCACTGCGAGAGCTATTTATATTGAAAGTTTTCCCGTTATGTTCGCAGTTTCCTGTTCTAATTGTTCGTACAGGTAATTTTCATATCCTTTTCCATGCTAGACGGATCATGCACATCCATTATCATAGGTTCAGCAAAGATAGAGCTATTTTTGTACTTCCAGCTTCTGGTGTGTTCTTTGTATTTAATTTTGAAATTTCGCGGAGTTTTCCCGTTCAGTATATCGGTTCCAATTTTGTACGCCATTAACTTTTCCTCTCCCCTCACCGAGTTGGACAGACTACAAGTTTATTTTTTAATTTTTTTTATTTTTTTAAGAAAAGAATAATACATCTACATCTATACTCCGCGAGCCACCTTACGGTGTGTGGCGGAGGGTACTTATTGTACCACTATCTGATCCCCCCTTCCCTGTTCCATTCACGAATTGTGCGTGGGAAGAACGACTGCTTGTAAGTCTCCGTATTTGCTCTAATTTCTCGGATCTTTTCGTTGTGATCATTACGCGAGATATATGTGGGCGGTAGTAATATGTTGCCAATCTCTTCCCGGAATGTGCTCTCTCGTAATTTCGATAATAAACCTCTCCGTATTGCGTGACGCCTTCTTGAAGTGTCCGCCACTGGAGCTTGTTCAGCATCTCCGTAACGCTCTCGCGCTGACTAAATGTCCCCATGACGAATCGCGCTGCTTTTCGCTGGATCATATTCGTTAATCCGGCGCTTCAAAGTGGATGAAAAACGTGTATAATTAAACATTATAGAGAGTGGCATGAAGCTTGTGAAATCTGTGACTAAGACACCCGCCCTTCTGGATGTAAAAAGGGAGTCGTGAGGATTTCTGAAGCAGTAGGTCAGTGATCACAGTGGACGCTATGTGTACTGCTCCACTATGGAACGTTTATGAACCGTGGCGACTGCCGCTAGTTGTGCTTCACTTTTATTTATTTATATATTTATCGTTCCGTGGGACCAAATTAAGGAGATGTCTCCATGGTCATGGAACGAGCCAATACATGAAATTATAACACGATAGTAGAAACAGATAAAATGAAATATAAGAAACATATTCAGGCGACAATTCGTAAGTTTAAATTAAGAAAATCAACAATGTAACACTGGAATTTGCTTAATTTTTCAGCTCTTCCAGGAGCTCCTCGACAGAATAGAAGGAGTGAGCCATGGGGAAACTCTTCAGTTTAGACTTAAAAGTGTTTGGGCTACTGCTAAGATTTTTGAGTTCTTGTGGTAACTTATTGAAAATGGATGCAGCAGAATACTGCACTCCTTTCTGCACAAGAGTCAAGCAAGTGCATTCCACATACAGATTTGATTTCTGCCCAGTATTAACTGAGTGAAAGCTGCTAACTCTTGGGAATAAGCTAATATTGCTAACAACAAACGACATTAAAGAAAATATATACTGTGAGGGCAATGTCAGAATTCCCAGACTATTGAATAGGGATCGACAAGAGGTTCTCGAACTTACACCACACATAGCTCGAACAGCCCGTTTTTGAGCCAAAAATACCCTTTTTGAATCAGAAGAATTACCCCAAAAAATAATACCATATGACGTAAGCGTATGAAAATATGCGAAGCAGATTACTTTTCGTGTTGAACTGTCACTTATTTCAGATACTGTTCTAATGGTAAATAAGCAGATATCGACACTCGTCTGGTCTTGTATCTCTGGTCTTGGTTTTCCGGCTTGGCGTGTGACCAGGGGCTCTCTCCGGTCGGTGTTCAACGAGCCAACATGTTTTGAAGGCAGGCCTTCGTCTCGATCCGCTGTGCCTGGGCCTCGCCGTCCTCGCCATTTAGCCGCGCGCAGGGTGTACGGTTGTGATTAGTTGGCACGTTTGCGTGCGAAACGGTGGCAGGTCCGTCGTCTCAAACTGTACATCTCATCGCGTAACTGGAAGCATGAAGTTACGTATGATTCATATTCTGCTGTTAACCTGTGAAGATTTGTGAAACTTACGGTGGCATGTTGTATCTACCGGGGATCAGTTTAGGATGGATCTGAATAAGAGAGTGTTATACGGAACTTACAAAGCTTAGGCTTCCAAGTGTTGTTTCCGCGGAGCAGAGTCTAATTATTTCGGAAAATACAAAACGGAATAGAGTTTTACTGCTTGTTTTAAAGGTTCCTTGTGAAAGTAGGCTGTTTAGGTTTTTATGTTAGTAACGCCACGTAGCGCGCTGTATTGAAAATCACTGACTGTGCTGTGTGCAGTCTGTGGCTGGTTGGACTCATTGTTGGAATATTCGCTTGTGTAGTGTTGGGCAGTTGGATGTGAACAGCGCGTAGCCGCCAGCAGTGGTGGATGTGCGGAGAGAGATGCCAGAGTTTTGAGCGGACGATCTGGACGTGTGTCCGTCAGAAAAAAGAAATTTGATTAATTGGATGTTACAAAATTATATATATGTGATGACTTTTGAACGCTATTAAGGTAAATACATTGTTCTCTATCAAAATCTTTAATTTGCTAACTATGCCTATCAGTAGGTAGAATCTTTTATTTAGCTGGCAGTATTGGCGCTCGCTGTATTGCAGCAGTTCGAGTAACGAAGATTTTTGTGAGGTAAGTGATTCATGAAAGGTATAAGTTATTGCTAGCCAGGGCCATTCTTTTGTAGGGATTATTGAAGGTCAGACTGCGTTGCGATAAAAATATTGTGTGTCAGTTTAGTGATGATCAGAATAAGTAAAGAGAGGACTGTCTGAGTACGTATAGTTTTACTCAGCTGTCTCTGTATCAAATAACATAAGACTCTTTCCAGCACAGTCATTCTTAATTTTCCAAAGCGGACGTTTCGCTTGCAGTGTTAATTTGATGTAGTATGATGATTAGTGCGCTCTTCGCCCAGTTTTGGTTTTAGACTTTCTTTTAATATAAAGGGCAGAGCTTTTGTTAAGTCGGTGTCATTTTAATTGTTCTTTTAGTCGGCAAATGTCTCAGTTTGGTTTTCAGTTATGTTACATATAGTCACGTAGTTGGTAGCCTTGCTTGCTTGCATGGTCTTGAAAAAGGTGAATCACGAGTTGAATTTGTCTGCCGCGTGAATTATTTGCTGTTGCAGAAATGGTCTGGTATGTGGGGCAGACGGTGCTTATCGCCTTGGCGGGCAGGTTGAGATTGTGTGTGTGTTCGGCGTGTTTTCTGACCTGGCTTCCAGCCTGATCATCTTCGAAACTGCTTTCTACTCGTTTGTTCCGAGTACCACAGAGCATAAGCCGCGCTTCCAACCTTTAGTTAAATTTCCGGAGTGTCCGCCAGGACGGACGAGATCTTTTCATAAGTAACTCAATGTGAATCATTACTGTTGGCTAAATTTTGGTTGAGTAAGCAATGAACTTAATAGTGTGCTTACGTTGGTGAATGTCTGTGATTCTTTTGCAATCAGATCTAATTATCATCTTTAAAATACTGTTTGTTATATTAGTTCTTGATCTAATCACAAAAAGTTTTTCTAAGCGTCCGAAATTTAAAGGCTTGATCTTTGGTAATTCCATTTATATCTTTCTTTTTTTTTTAAAAAAAAAAAAAAAAAAAAAGGTGGGGCGGCAGACGATTAAACTCAGTTGTATATTTTCTAAAGAGGACAAAGGTCCGAATTAAATTTTTATATTGTTATTCTGATTCTGTAATTCTGTAATAATGAAATTTGTTCTTTAGTTGAAATTAAAATTATGTACCAACCACAAGTTTGTCCATCACCAAAGATCCCTAGCTTCCTATCTCCTTTGAGTACCTGTGGTTAAATTGCAATTTTGGTTTCTCTAGCACGTAACTTGAGCAGTAAGACAGCTCAGTTTATTGTGCGTGTGCTTGAAGATCCCCTTAGCCATTTACGGCGCTTTTAGGGTAGTATCGCAGCGGAACGAGTGTGCAATATGCGATATGAGTAGGACACTGTAGAATGGCGCCTACACGGAAATACTATTAAGCCATCATCCTAGACTTAGACACCCAAGGAATTGACCCGGCCATCCAGATGGAGCGACACAGGATTGAGGCACGCATAGTAACGATGGCCGACGTCAGCTACAGGGAGTCCTTATGAGAAAAGGTCTAGAGGACTCACTGAACCACGGGAGACCTACCAATGATCGCATTGCATGGAACGACAGTGATGACAGGTCATAACTAAACTCATCACATCACAGGCACACACCCTCCGTCAGTGTACGCCCCCGGTAGCGTGACGGATTGTCAATCCTATGGGTCTGGATTCGATTCCCGGCTGGGTCGGGGAATTTTTTCCGCCCAGGGACTGGGCGTTGTGCTGTCCTCATCATCATCCTCATCGACTGCAGGTCGCCAGAGTAGCGTCAAATTGAAAGATCGGCAACTGGCGTACGGTCTGCATGACGGGGGGCCCTAGCCAGCCAGTAATTTGAAATAGTCACCGCTTTCGCCGATCACTACCGAAACACATATGGCGCGGGATTTCTGATGCGACAGTAATTGGTCGGGTATGTCTTACATCACCCACATCGTCTCTGACGGAGAGAATACCCAACTCATGGAAGTGACTGCCAGGTAAGAAGTGTATAGATGATCTACCTATTGAGTTCTGTCGTACCTTCCGGACGTTAATGGCATCAAGATAGACCAGGATGTTTCAAAAACTATTAACGCTGGGCCATGTTACGCCTCCCAGCTTTGTCACAAGCGTCAACATTCCTACACATAGGCAACTCAGTGGTGCGATTACGGTCCGTTTACCCACCTTAACGTGGACTACAAAATCTTTGCCGGTATTTTGGCGACCCACCTTCTCCCCAGGTGACTATGGAGAAAGCAACCGGCGAGTGTTGCGATGTGATAGCACTGAACATGACGTGCCTGATCCATGCAGCTATGATAGCAATCAGCTTCAAGAGCGCATTCCTATTCTCCATGATGGCTCGGATGGGCTTCTTACTCTCTTTCCTCAACGTCGTACATGACATATATGACAGCGCTAGCTCTCACATACAAGTCAACAGTCGTTTAACGAGTCCAGTTCCGACCTGACAAGGCTGTCCGCTATCAATCCTGTTATACGCCTTCACACTGGAACCTCTCATTGGGAACCTCAAATCTACGCTCACAGGAGTCAAACTACAACAGCACACCTTCCACTGCCGAGCATACGTCGACGATCTGCTCCTCTTGGTTCACTTGGGAGCGGAAACACGACAGACCACTGAAGCAGTCCTGACTTACGTCGCAGCAGCAGGCAGCTCGATGAACTTGAATGAATCTGCATCGCGGCCAATATGACCTGGCATCCCTGATGCTGAACTAGTGCCCTTCCCATGGGTGCAGACAATCGATTACCTAGGTATTGTCTTCACCCCCAATACAGCCACTAATTTTCGGCGCGTCTCGCAGAATGTTCGCGCCGAGATCTACAACAGTCTACTCCGCCATCTCGACCCTCTTCAGCAGGCGGTTTACCCCAATCGCCATGTAGCTTCGAAACTAATGCATGTTACACAAGTTCTTCCCTCTTCACACACGATGGGTCTTTGTCTGCAAGCTGCCTTCGGCTATTATCTGACGACGAGAACAATCTTTAAGGTCTAGTATGAAACGCTGTATGAGGGATTACTTCATCTAGTTACGACTGATGCCCTGTATATGCGGCGCTGTATCCCCACAGTTTACCTCACCATATAGTACTTGGTTACCAATTGCAAAATTGCGACACGACGTAAGTTACACGCAGTTGGATTAGCTGACACCCATTGTGTGCCAGCTGCCAATATCTCGACGAAGATATCCACCGCCTCACGCAAAGACATCCACTACCTCACATGTCCATCAACCTTTGACGTCTGGGAGCTCAGCTGCTAGGTGGTCGCCTGGTCTCTCTGCTTTCCTCCGACCACTGTTGAAGACTTATACTTCCTGGATGCCAACTCAACGCCATATCTGGATAAAAGGTTGGACATTAAGCTGCCTCTACGGCGACGGCGACGTATCTGGCCTTGGCTTTTGGTGCAGGTTGCAGGATGCCCACTCCACCTTTGAGCAATGACCCGTTACTGGAACCTGTCTGCGAACTACTTGCCCCAGTTAGGGCGTAACGGGGGTTAATGCCACTAACCCCCTCCGCCATGGCCTCCTCTCCCGATCTCTTCACAGTATCTGCATACACCGTCCTCGCCTTCTGAGAACGTCACAAAGGTGAGTGCATTCTATCTGCCGAACAAGGCAAGCCACCTAAGATCGCAGCACAGTACTTTACCGCCTCCCTCCACGTCACTCGAATTGGGGTTAAATAAATGAAAGGAAGTCTCCCCAACCCCACCGTAACTACCACATGCACTCCCCTCCTATGCATCCAACTATGGAGAGGTCAGAGGGCACCGTGGCCAGGCTTCAATTACGACCCCTGCCCTTGCTGACCTCCGGCTCCGACACTGGGCGGAAGTATAGCCCCGATTGTTTCTCCAGTCCCCTTCCTTCCCTCACTATTTAGATTACACTATGCTAATATAGTTATATGTAAACACTGAGTAGATGACTGTAAAACAAGTGAGCAGGAGACCCAGATTTACATCCCGGCGTTGGGGGAAAAAGTGGTGAAGCGTGTACTTATGAACGGAGAGGTCCCGGGATCGAATCTTGACCGGATAATGAATGTTTCGGTGTTTGTTCAACCTAGCCTTCACTTCTCAACACTGTGAGGAATCGTTAGAAACCACACGTCGTTCGGATCCCACGTTGAACTGTAGGTGCCGATTCCCCCAGTGGATAAGTGCGGTTGGTTGGCGACACACATGTTCCCAAAGTGTCGTCCAGTAGAAAGCCTTGCACAGACCTTTGAGCGACGGGAAATTATTATTATTGTATACGTAATACGTAACGTATACATAACTAACTCTGTGCAGAACCCTTACAGGGCGTGTCCTTCGTACTTGTCAGATTTTTAAATGCTTATTTATGCACCGGAATTTAAATCTGTTCATATGACGCACTCTCATTGTTGTTGTTGGAGTCTTCAGTCCAGCGACTCGTTCGATGCAGATCTCCATGCTACTCTATCCTGTTCAAGCCTCTTCATCTCCCAGAACCTACTGCAACCCACGGCCTTCTGAATCCGCCTAGTGTATTCATTTCTGGTCTCCCTCTATGACTTTTATCGTCCACACTGCCGTCCAATACAAAATTGGTGGTCCCTTGACACCTCAGAACATGTTCTACCAACCGATTCCTTCTTCTAGTCAAGTTATGCCACGAATTTCTTTTCTCCCCGATTCTATTCAGTACCTCCTCATTAGTTATGTGATCTACCCATCTAATCTTCAGCATTCTTCTGTAGCATTACATTTCGAAAGCTTCTATTCTCTTCTTGTCTAAACTGTTTATCGTCCACGTTTCACTTCCATTCACGGATACACTCCATACAAATACTCGTACTTTCAGAAACGACTCCTGACACTTAAATCTATATTCGACGTGGACAAATTTGTCTTCTTGAGAAACGCTTCCCTTGCAATAGCAAAACTCATTTACTACTTTAAGTGTCTCATTTTCTAATCTAATTCCCTCAGCCTCACCCGATTTAATTCGACTACATTCCATTATCCTCGTTTTGCTCTTGTTCAGATGGTTCAAATGGCTCTAAGCACTATGGGACTTACCATCTCAGGTCACCAGTCCCCTAGACTTAGAACTACTTAAACCTAACTAACCTAAGGACATCACAAACATCCACGCCCGAGGCAGGATTCGGACCTGCGACCGTTACAAGCGCGCGGCTCCGGACTGAAGCGCCTAGAACCGCTCGGCCACAGCGGCCGGCTTGCTTTTGTTGATGTTCATCTTATATCCTCCTTTCAAGACACTGTCCATTCCGTTCAACTGCTCTTCCAAGTCCTTTGCTGTCTCTGACAGAATTATAATGTCATCGGCGAACCTCAAAGTTTTTATTTCTTCGCCAAGGACTTTAATTCCTGCTCCGAATTTTCCTTTTGTTGCCTTTACTGCTTGCTCAATATACAGATAGAATAACTTCGGGGATAGGCTGCAACCCTGTCTCACTCCCTTCCCAACCATTGCCTCCCTTTCATGCCCCTCGACTCTTATAACTGATATCTGGCTTCTGTACAAATTGTAAATAGCCTTTCGCTCCCTGTATTTTACCCCTGCCACCTTCAGAATTTGAAAGAGTATTCCAGTCAACATTGTCAAAAGCTTTCTCTAAGTCTACAAATGCTAGAAACGTAGGTTTGCCTTTTCTTAATCTATTTTCTAAGATAAGTCGTAGGTTCAGTATTGCCTCACGTGTTCCAACATTTCTACGGGATCCAAACTGATCTTCCCCGAGGTCGGCTTCTACCAGTTTTTCCATTCGTCTGTAAGGAATTCGCGTTAGTATTTTGCAGCTGTGACTTAGTATACTGATAGTTCGGTAATTTTCACATCTGTCAACACCTGCTTTCTTTGGGATTGGAATTATTATATTCTTCTTGAAGTCTGAGGGTATTTCGCCTGTCTCATACATCTTGCTCACCAGATGGTAGACTTTTGTCAGGGCTGGCTCTCCCAAGGCTAGCAGTAGTTCTAATGGAATGGTGTCTACTCCCGGGGCCCTGCACTCTCACTGGAGACAAATGTTAATGAGAGAACTTTCGACATGTAAACCTTGACCTGGATCAATAAAATTCCCAAGTCTTTATCTTAAAACAGTGTTCTGATGTTTCTTCTAATGGAGAAAGTATTCTACTTCAGGTGTGTATAACCTGCGTTGTGTTGCCTCCAAAATGATTGTTAGCTGCGCCTCTGTGTGTCACTTTTTTTTTTTCTTCAAGTTGATTCGTAGGTAAACGATTAAATGAAATAACAGTTGTAACTAATTATTACGACTGCGCTTACGGCACTAATTCTTACCATACAATACTACCATTAGCTGCAGCACATTATGCAACAACGTTCAGCATTTTGTTAAGATGTAACTTGTTCAATAATTTTCGTATTAAGTATTCACGCTAATCTTGTTCCCTCGGTAATCTTTCAGAAATTGCTAATCATCACAAAATTTCTGCAGCACTCACACAGCATTCGTCGTCATTCATTCTTGCGCCCACCACTCTCAATGTCTCTGCTTTGGGGCGCTGCCTTGACGTGCCCTGCAGCAGTTTAGTGTTGCTACATCGCACCCTATGCTTTTCATCGACTGAAATGTGACTTCCCGATGACTGCAGTATTCTCCCAAACAATTCCCCCTCTTTTTACCAGTGCTTCTTATCATCAAACTGACACATACAACTTCGGCTGCATTCAAGACAGATTTCAATATTCATATACCTGTAAAAATTTAATTATTTGTCACTTAACAAAAATGTCAGGTAAAATGGAAGAGATCCGAAAATATATAACAATTGTTGTTGTTGTTGTTGTTGTTGTGGTCTTCAGTTCAAAGACTGGTTTGATGCAGCTCTCCATGCTACTCTATGTGGTGTCACCGCCAGACACCACACTTGCTAGGTGGTAGCTTTTAAATCGGCCGCGGTCCGGTAGTATACGTCGGACCTGCGTGTCGCCACTGTCAGTGATCGCAGACCGAGCGCCACCACACGGCAGGTCTAGAGAGACGTACTAGCACTCGCCCCAGTTGTACAGCCGACTTTGCTAGCGACGGTACACTGACAAATACGCTCTCATTTGCCGAGACGATAGTTAGCATAGCCTTCAGCTACATTTGCTACGACCTAGCAAGGCGCCGTATTCAATTGATATTGAGATTCTATTAATGTATCATCAAGAGCGATGTTCTACAAATGTGGATTAAAGTTAAGTATTCCAGAAGCTACGTACTTTTCTTTATAGCATTCCTTACGTATCCTGTTTCAGACCTCACGCCAGTCAGCTTGTAATTAAACGCGTGCATTTCGACTTCCTCTCATTGTGTCTAGGCTGTCTTGTCTAGACACAACACTCTACCCTATCCTCTGAAGAACTAATGCAACCTACATCCTTCTGAATCTGCTAAATGTGTTCGTCTCTTGGTCTCCCTGTACTTTTTTTACCATCCCACACTTCCCTCCAGTACTGAATTGGCGTCCCTTGATGTTACACCCTTCTTCTTGCCAGGGTGTGCCACAGCTGCATCATCTACCCATGTAATCTTCAGCATTCTTCTGTAGCCCCTACTCTCTTCTTGTCTAAACTTCCATACATGGCTACACTCCACACAAATACTTTCAGAAAGAAATTCCTGACGCTTAATCCACTACTCGAAATTAACAAATTTCTCTTCTTCACGAACGCTTTTCTTGTCATTGGCAGTGAACATTTTATATCCTCTCTGCTTCGGCCATCATCAGTAATTTTGCTACCCAAATAGCAAAACTCATCTACTACTTTAAATGTCTCGTTATCTAATCTAATTGCCCCAGCATCACCTGATTAATTCGACTACATTCCATTATTCTTCTTTTGCTTTTGTAATAAAATGAAGCAGCTGCAGCCGTCCTTTCGATGTTGTTTATTATAATATATCAACCAGTTTCGGTGGCCCTGTCGGCCATCTTCAGGTCTTAACTAACGCTGTGGAGGTGAATTCCAATCGTATACACGATTTTCTTTTTTTTATGTTCATCTATCCTCCTTTCGAGACACTGCCCATTCTGTTCAAGTACTCTTCCAAGTCCTGTGTTGTCTCTGACAGAAATATAATGTCGTCGTCAAACTTCAAAGTTTTTTCTTCATCTCCCTAGGCTTTAATTCATACTCCAAATTTTTCTTTTGTTTCCATTGCTGCTTGCTCAGTATACAGATTGGATAATGTCGGGGATAGGCTACAACCCTGTCTCACTCCCTTCTCAACAACTGCTTCCCTTTCATGCCCCTCGACTCTTGTAACTGCCTCCTGGTTACTCTACGAGTTGTAGATAGCTTTTCGCTCCCTGTATTTTCCCGCTGCTACCTTTAGAACATCAAACAGGGTCTTCCAGTCAGCACTGACGAAGTCTTTACCTAATTCTACAAATGATTTAAATGTAGGTATGCTTTTCTTGACCTATTTTCCAAGAGAAGTCGTAAGGTGAGTGTTGCCTCGCGCGTTCCTACATTCCTCCGGAACCCAAACTGATCTTCCTTGGTGTACGTTCCTGTGATGAAAGCAATCGTCCAGTTTCAGACGCTCCAATTATTTTAACAGTACTAAATGACAAATTCTAGATATATAACTTTTGCTGGAAGAATCAGAGAATTTATTTAAGTTTTAACATACTTGCTTCTCTGCAAGACACGTGAAGTTTGTTGTTGTTGTGGCCTTCAGTCCGAAGACTGGTTTGATGCTGCTCTCCATGCTACTCCGTCCTGTCCTAGCCTCTTCATCTCCGAGTAAGTACTGCAACCTACTTCTCTCTGAATCTGCTTACTCTGTTCATCTCTTGGTCTCCCTCTACGATTTCTACCTTACACGCTTCCCTCCAGTACAAAATTGTTGATCCCCTGATGTCTCAGAATGTGTCCTGCCAACCGATCCCTTCTTTTGGTCAGGTTGTACCTCAAATTCTAATCAGTACCTCCTCATTAGTTGCGTGATCTACCCATCTAATCCTCAGCATTCTTCTGTATCACCACATTTCGAAAGCTTCTATTCTCTTCTTGTCTAAACAGTTAATGGTCCATGTTTCACTGCCATACATGGCTACACTCAAAACAAATACTTTCATAAAGAACTTCCTGGAACTTACATCTATACTCGACATTAACAGATTTCTCTGCTTCAGGTACGCTTTTCCTACTATCACCATTCTACATTTTGTATCCTCCCTACTTCGACGATTTACTCCTTCAAGTGTCTCATTTCCTAATCTAATTCCCTCAGCATCACCATATTTAATTCAACTACGAGTAAATTCCATTATCCTCGTTTTTCTACTGTTGACGTTCATCTTATATCCTCCTGTCAAAATGCTGTCCATACTGTTCAACCGCTCTTCCAAGTCCGACACGTCAAGTATACCACACAACATGAACGTTCGTCCACTGTCTCTCTTCTGGCGAACACCTCATACTACAGATAGGAGGAGGGAATGCCCTGATCCGAGGTTACGATTCACACAACAGGTAACCGGATGCGCGGACGCATTAAAAAACGGAGAATAAGAGAGAAATAGAAGAGTGCCACAAAGACGGAAGGTATGCAGCGACCATCTGTCCCCTACACGCTTCTCGGAAGGGTGGTCGCTTCCAAGAAGAGCTCTTAAGCGCTGCTTACTCCCAGAACTTCCTTCTCCGAATCCGGAAGGCCGTTCCCTACCTCTCTGGCTGAGACGCCTTTAGGAATGCCTAGGTGCTCACAGGGGCCTCTGTGAAGCCCGAGTGTCATTTCCGCAATCTCCGAGCACCTCGCACAGAGATGTCTCCCACCGTCCTCCATTTCCGGCGGCGCATTGCGGGGAAAGCTTATCTGCTTCGGCGTTTTTCCTGGAAGTTCGGGTGTGTCATCTCTCTTCGTCCCTAGCGAGAGTGCTTGCGTTACACTCGGTGTTGTGAAATTGGCGTAACGTCACACTTAGCGGGAAGTCTGCTGTGCGACCGTAATTAAACACAATTAAACACCTCTTCTCTTTACACGTAATTGTGCAAGCAGTAGACGTTTATCTGCGTGTTTCTACGAATTCTTTGTTTGAAAAACCTTTAGCAGCGCTGATGTGTGAGCTTCAACGAGCCAGCTCAAGTAATTCTGTTGTGAAAGACGGCCGCGGTGGCCAAGTGGTTCTAGGCGCTTGAGTCCAGAACCGCGCGACCGCTACGGTCGCAGGTTCGATTCCTGCCTCGGGCGTGGATGTGTGTGATGTCCTTAGGTTAGTTAGGTTTAAGTAGTTCTAAGTTCTAGGGGACTGATGACCTCAGATGTTAAGTCCCATAGTGCTCAGAGCCATTTTGTTGTGAAAATCACATTTCTCTCACAGCTACAACCTGAATCCTTCCAGAACATGTATTGTATGGGAAGTTCCCCAAGTACGAATAGCTAAAACCGGATAAAAATGATTTTAAGATATGTAGATGGGTCTGTTCTACGACCCATGAGGGTCATTAGTTTGTAAACGCGTTTGTGAGTAATCGATGTTTGAGGGTTAACGGATGTGAAGAAGGAAAGAAGCAAGATCACAGTCGAATTACGGACATATGGGAAAGCAAATCGGCCGTGTCCTTTGAAAGGAACCAAGCCGGTATTTGCATGGAGTCACGGAATATCTAGATCCGGGTGGTCGGACTGGTGTTTGAATCATCGTCCTGCAGAATGCGACTCCAGTAAAGGTAAAATTTGGCAAATATCATTTGTTTGAAACACTATATCTTAACAAATTTTCCACTTACTGAGTCATATTTGTCAAAGCGGATGTTGTACTGTCGTGCGTTCATCCCTTACCCGTCACCAAAGAGCAAAGATGAAGTTTCAACTACGTGATTAAAACACAGTGGGATGGAAGAGTATACACTCTCATCGAGGGCAACATGTCAATATGCTTCATCGTTTTCGGTGTATACGAACTGCAGCAGTTTATCATAAGCCACTGTAATCACATTATTCAGACACTGGACGCGAGATATTCCATTTATCATGCTGAGCAGTTGCACCAGATGATGTAATTTGAATTACGATGCCGACCGTGCCTTTAATACAGGATTTAAAACAGTGTAGCGGGTTTTATTCAACCTGCAAAAGTTTGTCTGTGGCTGCCCGTCCAGTAAACTGTTACAATTTCCATACTTCCCGATGATACCAGTTTTAGCGCAAAGTAGAGTACTGTTGTCACGACTGGCATCTGTGTCATCATAGCGTTTCTGCATCTTCAGCTTCTTCAATGTCCCGTTAAACTGATACTTCCTTTTCTCTATACTGAAATAATTTTCCTTCACTAACTGTGCAAAGCACGATGCGGACGATCGAAATATTTTTCTTCGTATGTGAACGTCATATAAAAGAAATATACAGAGACAAATAACAGCGATCAAGTTGTACAATGTATCTGTGAACCTTTGTGCAGTTGAAGAGATGAACACGAAGTTGCGACGTTCTGGAAGTAAAACGGAGTGAAAAGTCGTTTGAAGTAGATGATATGTCAATAAGCTGAAGGAAACAAGAGTTATTCGTTTAAGCCAGATCGACGTATTGTCACTATATATAGTTTATCTTTCAGGCACTTCAGTGACATGAACAGCACTACAAGTGATTACAGAAAACGGGAAGTGCATTATTGATAATATACAACTCAGAAGCATACCTAAGAAGAACGTGAATGGAGTGAGGAACTATATTCATTTTTCAGCCATATCTGAAGTGTAACATCCTGAGAATAATACCGCGTGTTATGTATCTTGAGACACTGTTGCTACTTCGTTTTCGTATAAAATGAATACGAGGTGCGACTGGGAAGTTTTAAGGATGTACTTGTAATTGCACAAGGGTGGTACTTACATGCTACTGTGATGCATCTCCTTCAAAATAGTCCCCTTCTGACTGAACACTCCGACTCCAACGGTTTTTCCACTTTTGGAAACATTCCTGGAAATTTTTTTCCTGAAGTGTGTTAGGGACGCTCTCCGTATTTGCCTGAATGTCTTCCACCGAGTCAAATCCCTTACCTTTCAGTGAAAATTTCAGTTTAGGGAACAGGTAGAAGTCCGCTGGGGCCAAATCAGGGGAATATGGCGGTTGTGGAAGCACAGGAATTTAGAGTTTGGTCAAAAATTCAGCGATGGAGAAGGCACAATGAGCCGGGGCATTGTCATGGTGTAGCACGCAACTCCTGTCTTTTCACAGTGCAGGCCTTTTCTTCCACACCTTTTCGCACAAACGCTCAAGGACACAATTTTTGGAATTCCTGATTAATTGTCTGTCCTCGATGGGTAAATTCATGATGCACAATTGATACAGAATTGAAAAAAATCACCAACATTGTTTTCACCTTCGACCGACTTTGCCGTGCTTTTTTCGGTCGTGGTGAACCTGGAGTCTTCCACTGCGAAGGCTGCACTTTGGTTTCTTGATCATATTCATGTACCCACTATTCGTCACCTGTGATTACATTATTTAACAAATCTTGGTCTTTTTTTTAGTCCGATTAATCAGTTACTGGCACACTTCAAGTCGGTATTGTCTCTGGTCACTTGACAACACTTTTGGAATGAATTTTGCAGACACTCGACGCATGTTCAGATATTCAGTTAAAATTGCCTGTACTGCATAGAAACTTAAATTAAGTTCATCAGCCATCTGCCTAATTGTAAGTTTACGATCAGAGCGCACTAAGTCATGAACTTTCACAACATTTTCATTCGTTTTTGAGGTAGAAGGATGGCCGGACCTTGGTTCATCTTCAAATTATTCGCGGCCATTTTTAAATCTGTTGAACCAGACAAAAACATTTGACTGGTTCATACAATTATCTCCAAAAGCTGTTTTTAGTAGTTCGTAAGTCTCAGAGGCTGATTTCTCGGTTTTACAACAAAATTTTACACAAACTCGTTGCTCCGTTTTTACGTCCATTTTCACGTAGACGGAATCTGGCAACAAGCCCTAACAGACCCGCACTCAATCAGCTGCCACAATGAACTGAATAAAGAAAACGCAGTTTCCTGTCAGAGAGCGTTCAAGGACAAGGCAATGAGTCACTCCCCACCCTCTGTGTACCTGCCCGCCAAACCAGTAAGCAGTAACGGATCCATTCTTGAAACTTTCCAATCACACCTCGTATAACCAAATTAGAATATCGATAACAGAGTATCAAAAAAACAACAACATTAATATCAATCTGAACAGCACAGTACTTATTACGGAGGGTGCTAACGGAAGCAATGTTCTCTGTTTCATTCCTACTTGCACCGACGAAACTCTCACATCTAAAGATGCTGGGGACTACGGAAAACAAGTACCCTCGTTGTGGGCTTCAATATGAACACTTGTTTGATGCAGATTTTTCAGTCCAATCTCTTCTGTGCAGCCATCTTCATCGTCGTTTAACTCCTGCAACCTACGTACATTTGAACATGTTCACTGTAACCAAACCTCGTTATATACCATTTTTACCCAGAAACTTTTTTATTTCACCAAAGCGACATTTCCTTCATGCCTGAGAATGTGATAGATCAACTTACCTCTTCTCCTTGTTAAAGGCGAGTCAAATTTCCTTTCTTCTCGGTTCATTAGTCGTCTGATACACCTGTCTAATCTTCGTCATTATTCTTTAGCATCGCATTTCTAAAGTTTCTGTTTTTCAGAAACTTAATTTTACCACGTGCGAAGGGTTGTACGTCGAAGGTTGCAATGGAATCGATGTTATTATTCCCTATCTAGGAAGATTTTAAGATCCAATCCACTTTTTTCGCTTTCATAGTAAAAACCAATGTTATGAAGGGAAATTAAACCATTCGGTGCTGGGTGAATTACGTCAGGAAATGAGGCACTAGAATTAGAAGATAAGTTTCGCTATTTGGGCAGGAAAATGAGTGGTGATGACTTTTGTGGAGATGACACAAAATGCAGACGGGCAATTGTAAGGAAAACATTTTGGGAAAAGGGAAATAGGTTAACACCGAAATAAATTTTGTTAGAAAACCTTTTGTCAAGGCATTTGTCTTGAGTGCAGCTTGCGCGGAAGTGAAACTTTGACTGCAAACAGTGCACACAAGAGGAGAATAACGAATTTTGAAATGTGGTGCTACAGGAGAATGTTGAAGATTAGGTGGGTAGATCGGACACATAATGAAGATATACATATGCTGGAGAGAAACGTACGCCACAATTGAATTATAGGAAGGGATCGCTTCATAAGAAACATCCTGAGACAACAACGAATAGCCAATCTCCTAATGGAGGGGGAAGCATCAAGTAAGTTACCAGAATTAAATTTTCACTCTGCAGCCGAGTGCGCTGATATGAAACTTCCTGGCAGATTAAAACTGTGTGCCGTACCGAGAATCGAACTCGGGACGTTTGCCTTTCGCGGGAAAGTGCTCAACCAACTCAGTTACCTATGCACGATTCACGACTCGTCCTCGCAGCTTTGGAAGGTAGGAGACGAGGTATTGGCGGAAGTAAAACTCTGAGGATGGTTCGTGAGTCGTGCGTGGGCAGCTCAGATGGTGAGCACTTGCCTGCGAAAGGCAAAGGTCTCGAGTCCGGCACATAGTTTTAATCTGCCAGGAAGTTTCATGAAGCAGGTTGAATTGGATATAAGACTGCAGAGGTGAGGCGGCTTGCATTGGATGGACTTCGGGTCAGAGCTGCATCAAACGAGTCTTTGAACTGAAGACCACAGAAACAACAAATATGAAAAGAGGATGTTGATAATCGTGAAAGGTTTAGATGCGCAATGGCAAAGGAGATTGATATCTATAATTTCGCTTTCTGCTTGTACTGGACTTGTAACACAAGATAAAAATGATTCCGTCTAATATAGCGGTAACATATGAAGGCATAGACCTCCACGCCGACACCCATACCCAAGTCCCATTCTTAAATAAACGAAGTGCGATGTCGCTCTTAGATTAAGTGTGGTGTCACCGCCAGATACCACACTTGCTAGGTGGTAGCCTTTAAATCGGCCGCGGTCCATTAGTATACGTCGGACCCGCGTGTCGCCACTGTCAGTGATTGCAGACCGAGCACCGCCACACGGCAGGTCTAGAGAGAGGTACTAGCACTCGCCCCAGTTGTACAGCCGACTTTGTTAGGAAAGGTTCACTGACAAATACGCTCTCATTTGCCGAGACGATAGTTAGCATAGCCTTCAGCTACGCCATTTGCTACGACCTAGCAAGGCGCCATTATCAATAGATATTTAACTTGTGATGCCTGTACCGTCAGACCGATGTACACCACTTATGGATTCAAGTTAAGTATTCTACCAGTCACCTCCTGTTTTGCTAGTCTTATTTCTCTGACCTGTTCCAGACCCCACGCCAGACTGCGTGAGCTTAAAAGCGTGCATTTCGGCTTCACCTCCTAGTGGCTTGGCTGTCGGGCCAGTCCACTACATTAAGTATGTTTGCTCTGTCTTAGTAAAACATTATTCCAAGATAAATGCACAAACTTTGCAGCGTAGGAAACAATAGCGTCTTCATTTCAGGATCGGCCGCTGTGGCCGAGCGGTTCTAGGCGCTTCAGTCCGGAACCGCGCTGCTGCTACGGTCGCAGGTTCAAATCCTGCCTCGGGCATGGATGTGTGTGGTGTCCTTAGGTTAGTTAGATTTGAGTAGTTATAAGTTGTAGGGGACTGCTGACCTCAGAAGTTAAGTCCCATAGTGCTCAGAGCCATTTTTTTGTTAAATCGTGCTCAGAACCATTTGAACCATTTTTCATTCCAGGGTTGCTCCAGATATATTGCATGTACCGTCACCAGGTGGACTAGCGTCTATATGATATTCCGGTAGCCGGTTCATTTAGACTAACAGTCGTTTTACGTAAATGAAAGTCATCAGTTAGAAGCTACAAGCGGATCGACATCGAAATGAGTACCTAGGTATGTGTGGTCCACATAGCTACAGCATGGTCAATCAAATGAAATCTAGCATATTGCCAACAGCGTAACTGCCGTTGAATCATTTACGGTACATTCCGCTTTGACGGGCAATGCAATCGATAATGAAGTTAGAGTACCTCAGAGTAGTGTCGCCAGGTCTGACGTCAACACAAAAAAATCGCTTTGAGGGCCAATACAGGCCATCAGTTTCCTCTACTTTCGGCAGTTCGTATCGCTGATTAATTATGCTCAGTGTTCGATAGAGGAGCTATTGGGTAGCTGTCAGTTCTTTCAACGCTTATGCTCTCGTTTTAGACCTTCTGATGCACGCAGATACCGAAGTAACTATCTAGCAGCCGGCTGTAGAGAGACGCAAATTCCCGCTAGAAAGCCTATTTAGAAAGGTACGAGAACCGTCAGTAAGTGAGGAATCTAGTAAACTACAACAATGCAGAACGCACCGCTTCCTTTGCGACCGCCTGACAGGGTTAGGCAAACAAGAGTGCGCGAATGGCGAGTAAGAAGAGTTGCGGTCTTCCAAAACTAACGTTCGGTTGTTTTGGCACAGTACATAAATAACACAGTAAACGATAGGATTACCGATAGTATTAGTAGTACTAATAGGAACATACACTACTGGCCAAAAAATTGCTACACCACGAACATGACGAGCTACAGACAGGAAGAAGATGCTGTGATATGCAAATGATTAGCTTTTCAGAGCATTCACACGAGGTTGGCGCCGGTGGCGACACCTACAACGTGCTGACGTGAGGAAAGTTTCCAACCGATTTCTCATACACAAACAGCAGTTGACCGGCGTTGCCTGGTGAAACATTGATGTGATGCCTCGTGTAAGGAGGAGAAATGCGTATCATCACGTTTCCGACTTTGATAAAGGTCGGATTGTAGCTTATCGCGATTGCGGTTTATCGTATCGCGACATTGCTGCTCCCGTTGGTCGAGATCCAATGACTGTTAGCAGAATATGGAATCGCTGGGTTCAGTAGGGTAATACGGAATGCCGTGCTGGATCACAACGGCCTCGTACCACTAGCAGTCAACATGACAGGCATCTTATCCGCATGGCTGTAACGGATCGCGCACCCACGTCTCGATCCCTGAGTCAACAGATGGGGACGTTTGCAAGACAACAACCATTTGCACGAACAGTTCGACGACGTTGGCAGCAGCACGGACTATCAGCTCGGAGACCATGGCTGCGGCTACCCTTGACGCTGCATCACAGACAGGAGCGCCTGCGATGGTGTACTCAACGACGAACCTGTGTGCACGAATGGCAAAACCTCATGTTTTCGGATGAATCCAGGTTCTGTTTACAGTATGATGACTGTCGCATCCGTGTTTGGCGACATCGCGGTGAACGCACATTGGAGGTATGTATTCGTCATCGTCATACTGGCATATCACCCGGCGTAATGGTATGGGTTGCCATAGGTTACACGTCTCGGTCGCCTCTTGTTCGTATTGACGGCACTCTGAACATCGAAATAAATCTTGTTAGGAAACCTTTTGTCAAGGCATTTGTCTTGAGTGCAGCTTGTGCGGAAGTGAAACTTGGACTGCAAACACATCTCAGATGTGTTGCGACCCGCGGCTCTACCCTCTATCTGTACTTGTACGCGCCATCCAAGCTATGTTCGACTCAATGCCCAGGAGTATAAAGGCCGTTATTACGGCCGGAGGTGGTTGTTTTGGGTACTGGTCTCTCAGGATCTTGCGCCAAAATTGCGTGAAAATGTAATTATATGCCAGTTCTAGTGTAATATATTTGTCCAATGAATACCCGTTTATCATCTACATTTCTTTTTGGTGTAGCAATTTTAATGGCCAGTAGTGTAAACATAACTGAATGTGTGAGAGAGGAACTGGAAGCCTACGACTTCTCTTTGTTTTTTGTTTGTTTGTTTCGCATACAATTACACCTGCACGTCAATGTTAGTCCTTTGTGTATTTAATACCCTTCCGAAACATAAATTAGATTTTATATTTAAAAAAGTAGGTGCTCGCGTAACTTGTGCCTTGTTATGTAACCGAAACAATTGCTTTTGATGAAAGTACAGTTTATATGCACAAACACAAAAAATCTATATAATTTTTATTATTATTTTGTATTCGACAGAACCTTCTTCATCGTGATCAACGCCAAGAATTTCTGCTTTAATTGATAAGTGTCAAAGTTATTTCGTAATAATAGAAACATATTTTGTATAAGCTCGACGCATTATTGAGCGATGTAAGGTAGGTTTTTGTTTTGCGTTGCTTTTTCAATTTTACTTTTTTTTTTTTTTTTTTTTTGAGGAAATTACGTTTGCTGGTGTTGTATGATATATTTTATTTTTTTATTTTTACTACAACATATCTTTGTTTCACGTTAAAAATCAATATTTTTCGAATAAAACCTGAACTAAGCAAAGGCAATTTGTATTTTGCTATAAATACATTTTATTTTTAAGTTACAGACAGGCGGAAAACTATGTAGAATAAAAACGTTCCGTAGGTTACCCGGCCCTTTACGTATGCACTCGTTTTCTAGACCCTTTATAACTGCCGGTGTCTAGAGGACTCTAGTAAGATGGAATAACTGTTTATTCCTCCCTCGCCTATTTCGTACGTTCATATCTGTTCTTTTTACTGTGTAGGTATGACATGAAAAGACGGCAGTGTCTTTTATCAGACGAACCCGTGAAAAGTTTAGGGGTTGAATACTGGATTCTCGGAAGTGGCGATTGCAATAAAATTTACCACAGACGGGAGAATCAGATATAAAGAAACATCTTAATTAGGCAACGGAGTAAGTGCGTGGGACTGGATGGGACACCTGTAATCTTATTAAGAAAATACTAGCAGTTGTGCCATTACCTGTTTAACAAAGGGATATCGTGACCCGAACCAAACATTTGGAACTAACCTGTTTCTACGGGCCGGCCATGGTTGGCCGAGCGGTTCTAGACGCTACAGTCTAAAACAGCGCGACCGCTACGGTCGCAGGTTCGAATCCTGCCTCGGGCATTGATGTGTGTGATGTGCTTAGGTTAGTTAGGTTTAAGTAGTTCTAGGGGACGGATGACCTCAGAAGTTAAGTCCCAGAGTGCTCAGAGCCATTTGGACCACTTTTAATTTCTACGTGTTATTACCTTAAGATTAGGAATGGAAATGCTTATTGATAGTGAAATTAACGTGAGAAGATTAGGGTCGCCACCGACTCTAACCATACAACTAATCAAAGGCTTGGCCGAGTCGAGAAATAAATTAATTTGAACACAGATCAAAAACTCATAAAAATGCATACGTCGTGATATCTCTCATAGGGGATGCGATGTAATTAATAGTATATCCCGTGCACTGTTCACGAGAATCAACCATTTAGAATAAAATAGCACATGCAAGAACACTGTGCAGAAGATCAGCTCCCAGCAACACACCTGAAAATAAGACTTAATCTAAGGCATTTGTTTTAAAATAAAAGGGGAACTGATCACTGGACCTGTGCATAAGGAAATGCGTTGGATGTTCTAACAGGAAAGCTACGAGGTGAGTGGTTTAGGTGCAAAAACTTAACCTCGGAATAGAAGAAAAAATTGTGGATAAAGTCATTTATTCGTAAGATAAGGATGTGAGGCATGTACACAATTCCTGATAACATTAATTCCTAAAACATTAAAGAAAATCATCTATTTTACATAAAATCATTGATGTGAATCATTCATACAACTGCTGTTGCCTGATAACTGATCGCGATAACTCGTGAAATGGTACACGTTTCGCACTACACCCGCTTGCCCACGTGGTTTGTGGAGACGCAGTTTATAGGTGTCGTGGCCAAGTTTTAACAATATCTCATCACACAATCATGAACAGTTAACATTCTTTAACACAAACATGAGATCGGACAGTTAGTGATGACGGTATCCCAACGAACTCTAATGTTCAACCAAGTGGTTGGTTCCTCACGGACGAAACATACATAAAGCAAGGAAAATTTACGAGAAAGCAAAGCTATTAATATCTAGAAAATTAAAAGCTTATACAGGCACAGCTGAAGGCAAACAGACATTCATACAGAAGCGAGTGCTCACTACTTATCGACACCTTTGTGTGGCGCTCATCCGGCGGATGCAAGTCTGCTATAGAAATTTACTAAAAGAAAAATGTGCCAAAGTTTTGCATTCGTTGCTGCGACAAGGCAAAGCAATCTTTCAGAGTTGAAAAGCAAGACCAAAAGCTAACAGCTCTGCTACTTGACCACTACCAGAGTTGGCTATTCTGTACAACTCCTGCTGAATCTGTATGACCATCGCAGACTTTCTGCAGCAGGCTACGCCATCGTCTAGCAACGTGACACAATCACGTTCAGTCCATCACACCACTATGAGAATTATGAGAAAAGAGAAACGAGGAAAAGAAAGAGAAATGCTAGTGAAAATGGGCTATCGGACTAATGAAAGGTGGCTACAGGACCCTTTCACATTCTTAGAGTCTTAGATATTTTGGCCGTGCGTTTTGCGCTGACATTACTGCAATTTCTGTTGCCCAAATGCATCTCTTTGTTGTCGGCATATGGCGGCAGTCCCACAGAAAAAAATGGTTAAAATGGCTCTGAGCACTATGGGACTTAACATCTGAGGTCATCAGTCCCCTAGAACTTAGAACTACTTAAACCTAACTAACCTAAGGACATCACACACATCCATGCCCGAGATAGGATTCGAACCTGCGACCGTAGCGGTCACGCGGTTCCAGACTGAAGGCCTAGAACCGCACGGCCACACCGGCCGACAGTCCCACAGAACATGGATAATTATTTAATATAGTGGTGATTAATGTTAATTAAACTATTAGAACAACTGACTGAATTAACTTAAATACACTCCTGGAAATGGAAAAAAGAACACATTGACACCGGTGTGTCAGACCCACCATACTTGCTCCGGACACTGCGAGAGGGCTGTACAAGCAATGATCACACGCACGGCACAGCGGACACACCAGGAACCGCGGTGTTGGCCGTCGAATGGCGCTAGCTGCGCAGCATTTGTGCACCGCCGCCGTCAGTGTCAGCCAGTTTGCCGTGGCATACGGAGCTCCATCGCAGTCTTTAACACTGGTAGCATGCCAAGACAGCGTGGACGTGAACCGTATGTGCAGTTGACGGACTTTGAGCGAGGGCGTATAGTGGGCATGCGGGAGGCCGGGTGGACGTACCGCCGAATTGCTCAACACGTGGGGCGTGAGGTCTCCACAGTACATCGATGTTGTCGCCAGTGGTCGGCGGAAGGTGCACGTGCCCGTCGACCTGGGACCGGACCGCAGCGACGCACGGATGCACGCCAAGACCGTAGGATCCTACGCATTGCCGTGGGGGACCGCACCGCCACTTCCCAGCAAATTAGGGACACTGTTGCTCCTGGGGTATCGGCGAGGACCATTCGCAACCGTCTCCATGAAGCTGGGCTACGGTCCCGCACACCGTTAGGCTGTCTTCCGCTCACGCCCCAACATCGTGCAGCCCGCCTCCAGTGGTGTCGCGACAGGCGTGAATGGAGGGACGAATGGAGACGTGTCGTCTTCAGCGATGAGAGTCGCTTCTGCCTTGGTGCCAATGATGGTCGTATGCGTGTTTGGCGCCGTGCAGGTGAGCGCCACAATCAGGACTGCATACGACCGAGGCACACAGGGCCAACACCCGGCATCATGGTGTGGGGAGCGATCTCCTACACTGGCCGTACACCACTGGTGATCGTCGAGGGGACACTGAATAGTGCACGGTACATCCAAACCGTCATCGAACCCATCGTTCTACCATTCCTAGACCGGCAAGGGAACTTGCTGTTCCAACAGGACAATGCACGTCCGCATGTATCCCGTGCCACCCAACGTGCTCTAGAAGGTGTAAGTCAACTACCCTGGCCAGCAAGATCTCCGGATCTGTCCCCCATTGAGCATGTTTGGGACTGGATGAAGCGTCGTCTCACGCGGTCTGCACGTCCAGCACGAACGCTGGTCCAACTGAGGCGCCAGGTGGAAATGGCATGGCAAGCCGTTCCACAGGACTACATCCAGCATCTCTACGATCGTCTCCATGGGAGAATAGCAGCCTGCATTGCTGCGAAAGGTGGATATACACTGTACTAGTGCCGACATTGTGCATGCTCTGTTGCCTGTGTCTATGTGCCTGTGGTTCTGTCAGTGTGATCATGTGATGTATCTGACCCCAGGAATGTGTCAATAAAGTTTCCCCTTCCTGGGACAATGAATTGACGGTGTTCTTATTTCAATTTCCAGGAGTGTATATTTTACAATATTTACGTAAATGTTACCCATTACAAAATGGTTACCGCACCTGTAATGGAAAGGCGTCTAGTCGTAACTAGAGGTGAAACAGGGGCAGCGAGAGAGACGTGTAACAGTCATTCATTTATTTAAACAAGATAGGTCACACAGATATTAGTTAAAGGCTCATCGCTGCTTTATCGATATGAGGGTGCCACAACGCTGATCACATGCGCAAAAAACGTGATCGAAATGTGGTGTGCCCGATAGGTATGCAACACACCTAACTTACGGATAATGCGGTTGCGATTTTAACTGACGAAAGCTACTAGGAAAATTGCCGTAGTCCACGCTTACTTACTATAATCTACTGTAGTTGTACAACTTTACATTTAAGGATCCTCCCTTCAGCGCTCCGCACGTGTATCTAACGAAAGGACACCGTAACAAGTGATACTATGGGAATGGTGATGTACTCCACAGTGGTTTGCAGACTATAGAAGTAGATATATTTCTTGTTCGCATGTTGATAATATACCTTTAGCATTAAAACCACTTCCAAAGAAGTCCAGATCTAAGTCCATATTACCAGTTATAGTTTTATACAAGGGCTTTTTATTTATTTATTTTTCAAGCTTCGATCAGTCGCGAAATCAAAACTACAATGAGAATCCGATGAAGCTTTGCGCAGGTGTGTTGCACATCGTGTCTCTTGTACGCCCGTTGATCGCGTCAAGTCGCAATTTTCACTTCTGAGTGCACACTGAGCACATAAAGATGTTTAGAGCAATAGCGACTCCTACCAACCGTGAAGTGCCTGCTGAAGGGTTTCGCCTGAATTCGTGCAGTCCATATAACGCAGCTGTCATGCATTTCATTCTTCAGAGTGCAACAACTGCGCTCGTGCAAAGTTTTCCACGAGAAGTGTTTGATCACCTGCCTTACAGACTGGCTCCCTCCGATTTTCATATCTTTGCCCACGTGGACGGCTGGCTATGAGGAGAGCATTTTGACACAGACTCATACTGACATATGGAGCTGGAGGAAAGCGCAGGCGGCTAACGTATATGACGAGTGAAACACGTATGTTGTGTGGCGACGATGGCGAGGCATTGCAGAGTCTCTGACCAGAGAGCCATTTATCGTGGCTAGTCTGCGCTTGACCGCGCGAGAGTTGCGAGCGGTAGTCTGTCAGTAGTAGTCGTGCAGTACAGTTGCGAGCAGTAGTCAGTAGCAGTAGGGCAGAGCAGTATGTCGGTAGTAGCAGCCCAGTGCAGTTGTGTGTGAGGAGTCGGCGGGCGTCGACATGGCACTCTCGTCAAGATTCAGGATGAGGTATATTATTTTTAAATGCGCTCAGCTAATAATGTAAATTAACTGTACCTAATTTGTGCAATAATCGCCCCAATAATAATTTTGGTTTTCAAAGCAATATTTTTAACAAAAGAACTATTTAATTGAACGAACGATTTTCTTCCATTTCCTTTAAAGAAAAGTTTCAGTTAAATTTAAAAAAAAAAAAAAAATATTACTTGCGATGCAGTTCCTCCAAGCCGTGGCCAACAATAAGAGCAGAAATTTGACATGCAATTTCAATGAGGTAAGAAATTAATTATGATTTTTTTTGCACAGGGCCAAAGACCGATATTTCGGTTTAATTGAGTTTACATTGTCACTGAAGTCTCATTAGCATTGAATTGTTTTTCATCATTTTCGTGACAGCTTACACCTTGAGTCAGATTGCGATTCTCATTTTTATTGTCATTAAATTTAATTGCTAGGGAGCTTACACCTAGCTCAATGTCCATTAGCATTTAAAATAAAATATCTTTTAAAATTTCTGCGGGGAGGTTACACTTGGCGACACCCAGTCCAGGATCGAATTTCGTTGAGAGTCTTTTGAAAAACAGTCAGATATCTGCTCTTATTTGCTTAGATATAATTAGGATTTGGCGCAACGCTTTTACTAATATTGTGACGTTCTTTCTACAGGTCAACGGCAATTCGTTGCTCTGTTGTATTTGTTTGTTGCCTTTTTGCATTTGTGCTTATTTGTTTTGTGAATATTTGTGACTATTGTAAAAATGCCGCGAAAGACTGTGAATAGTGTATCGCGAGGTATTATGAATGAAATCACCGACTCAAACAACTTTACCGATAGGACTTGTGACACGCAGTGTAATGATGACAATCCTGCGTTCACTGAGAATCAGTGCATTCCAACCGCTAATGATGATATTTATCTTAATGATGAACAAACGAACTCGGTTATGTCCTCTGTTGATTTGACGACAATTGATGACGCGGGACGCTCTATTGTAATGAGCGCTGCCCAGCTTAACACACCCGGTTCGGAAAATTCAAGTGATGTACAGACAAATTTTTCTAATGAAAGTGATCAGGATACTCAAAGTAGGACGGATCTATTTAATTCCGAAACAATGACTGATAGTGTACATTCGACTGACAAATCATTTTGTAAATTACAGAATGACCAAATGGTTACAGAAAGTGAGATAATTCCAGATCCACCACTAAACAGCACAGATAATAGAGTAGATAATGTTACATTGGGTCAAATTATGGCAATATTGCTACAAAATAGTAAAAAACTAGACAATAATGATGTAAATTCCAAACAACAGAGTGAAGATCTCGAACAACTTAGTGAACAGGTCAAACAACAGAACGAAAAACAAGACAAACTTAGTGAAAAGGTCAAACAAGATAACGAAAAACTCAAACAACACTTAAATGAAAAATTAGACGACAATTCCAGACAGCTTAGTGAACAAATTAGAGCCGTTGCCGCGCAGTGCCATGACACTGAGGAACAGTTGCGCGAGGAAATTGAGGCTTGTTCAAAAAAAAGTAGCGAAGAAATTAGGTCTGTTGCTCAGGAATTAAGGGAAATGCTAACAGCCGCAACAGAAACACTTAGAGACGAAATTAACGGAGTCGCTAAACAATGCTCTGAAAAAGCTACACAATTACGCGACGAGTTTAAAGCAATGACAGCAGAACTTTCGCGCACAATGGATGAAAAGATTGACGCGAAATTTGAACAGCAGAACACTCAAATTGACGAGCGATTTAGTCACCACATACAAAACAGTGATACGCGTTTCCGCAAATTTATTCAGGATCAAAATAAAGTAAAACATCAGGTAATGGAAACAATCACTGCACAAAGACAGGAAGACAAACGTAAAATGTTTGCGAAAGCAAAAACATATGTAGACAACAATATTGCTACAGTGTGCGACGAAATTAATTCCATCAAACAGTCGAACACAGAATTACACGACGAGATTTCTGACCTTAAATCGAAAACAGACACATACGCAACCGATTTTCAAACAGTGACCGACAGACTCGAACAATTAGAACTAACACAGGATTCCGATGTCGTCAAAGCTGACGTTAAAAAACTGAACGAAACTACACGTAAGTTGCAAAAACAGATTAATGCCTCTGACACTAAAACTGATGAACAGGTAAAAATACTGACCGAAAAATATGATGAATTGGCCAGTCGTATTGATGATATAGAAAGTAGTAATGACAACAAATCAGACGATACTTCACCGGTTTCATTCAGTCAAACACCGGAATTTCAAAATCTACAACATACAGTCAATGAGATCGATTCAGCTAATCACTCATTACGGAGAAATTTGTCAAATTTACAGCAAGAGGTAACAGATATGAAAAATATTTCAGTTAATAACACATCACAGCAGACGCCACTTTACGAACATTTGTCAGACTTACGCAGTGCTTATAATTTGAGCAATTTACAGCAACTACGCGACTTAAAATCCAAAAAGCCACGCGACTTAAAATCTGAAAAGCTACGCAACTTCAAATCCGAAATGACACAGACGAACAGATTCACACACAAACCTGAACGTGTTATCAAATTCAGTGACGAGAACGTTGATTATAAGCAATTTGCATTTGTAAGAAAATGTAAGGAATTTAATAATGACAGAACACAGATACACGATTTGCACTGTATACGACAATTTATTTTTGTACTTTCACCGCTATTACCTGTAATGGAGAAACTAGCTTTGAACCTGAGGCGACAATTTGCTATTGTATTTTCATCAGCATTGCCTGTAATGAGGAAACTTGAATTAACATGGTTACAACAATTTGGTTTTGGAATTTTACCGCCATTGCCTGCAACGCAAAAGCTAAAATTGATTTGCAGTGCGTAATTGACCTCAGGGGATTCATTACGCTTTAATGAATATGTGCCGTAGCGTGCATAGGGCCCCGAGCTGTAGTAGTGCTGTTTCATCTTTAGTTTTCTGCACTGCTGCCTTCTCTTCTACTATCCTTTATATCTATCAAAACAGCTCTTTAACTATTGCTATATGTAGAATTAAGAAAAATGACTAAAGAAAACTCGATATGACAAATTTTTACCGAAAGTGACAATTTTCATTAGGCACTCCAGAACTACCACGAGAATATTAATAACAGGTAAAAATCGTAATCATCAGTATGTGTAAAATTAACAGCAAACGCATTTTTTGGTAACAATAGACGTTTTTCACTACAACAGCATGAAAGTCAGCCGCTTAGCATACCTAACCAACAATGGAATGCACAAGGTCAACCAGACTTTAATGTTTCGCCGCGTACACGTATAGTCCCAGATCCAACAAATAGTAACGCACGGCAGCAAAGGAAATAACTACGTATAGAAAGCACAGTATTTCAATTCCTATCGCAATGCACCGTATAGAAGTGACTATCATGACCAACGTAAAAGTAATGAGCTTAATTTTCAGCGTACATTTATTAACAGTCGATCTTTTCAGCAGCAAGAACATCAGCAACAACACATTATCAGGAATGATCCAGACAATAGGTGTCATCCATAGCGTAATACGTCAGGAAGAGTTAACAGAACAGTTCAAATAGTGGATATGCCACAGCATCCTCCCGTAAAATAAATAACAGCACGTACGATAGGATTTGACCACATACAGTACAGGTTGCATATTCCAGTAACATAAGCAATAATTTTGACACGCAGAATCTTGTTCACGAAAAATGTTATTAATTTTGACGCCATCCGACACACGTTTGCATGGAAAAATATTATCACGACGTACGTAGACGACATTCTTATTGCAGAAGCTAACTGGTCTGAACACAATCTGATTTTAGAACGACTGTTGCAAACTTTTCATGCACAAGGACTCACAGTTAACTTCAGTAAATCGCAGTTTGGCAAAACTTCTATAAAATTTCTTGGACACGTAATTTCAGCAGAAGGCATTGCGCCTGATCCGGAAAAACTTCAAGCTCTACGTGACATTACTATTCCTGCGACAAAAAAGCAATTACGCAGTTTTTTGGACTTAATTAACTTTTTTCGTAAATTTATTCATCACTCTGCTTTAGACACACCCAGATTATGCCAATTAACAGGTAAAAACAGTATTTGGTCTTGGGATAAGCAAGCACATTCTGAATTCATGAACCTGAAACATTCTTTGTTGAATGCTCCACTTTTGTCGCACCCAGATCTTACTAGAAATTTTTCCATTGCCACTGACAGTTCCAATACCGCTTTAGGCGTACACATTTTCCAGGAAATAGAAGAAGATGGCTCAACAGTAATTAAAAACATCGCATTTGCAAGTCGCATTTTGTCACCCGCTGAACGAAATTACTCCGTTACAGAACTGGAAACATTATGTGTTGTATGGGCTTTTACGAGATTTAGGCACTTTCTTTATGGCAGACATACCACCATCTACACAGACCACAGAGCGATACAATTTTTACTTTCGGCTAAATTCACACACGATAGATTAAGTAGATGGAAACTTTATTTACAAGAATTTAATTTTACAATAGTTCACATTCCCGGCACACAAAATATTATAGCAGACGCACTGTCGCGTTCTCTGAGCAACAATCAGCAAGACGTAGCAACCAACTTCTGCAAAGCAAATTTCAGTGTCATGTACATTCAACAAGTTGCATTTGAAAATTTTATTTCGTCGTCATTACAGGACATAGCACTAGAACAAAATAAAGACAACGTGTGGAAAGAAATTAAACACCTTTGGCAAGATAGGAATAATGTTACGATTAGAAACCATTACACTGTACGCAATGACATTCTGTTTCGCCGCTCTCATCCTGACAGCAACAATTGGTTATTATGCATTCCTGACGAACTGGTTAACAAATTAATCTGGTGCACTCATTTAAGTTACGCACATTACGGAGCACGAAAATGTTTTCTTATACTGAGACAGAACTGTTATTTTACCAACATGGAGAAACGTGTACGACGAGTTTTAGCGTCTTGTAAAATTTGCCAGAAAGCTAAGTCAGACACCACTTCACATATTCCTCCATTATATCTCATTATACCTGTTAAATTAAGACACATGGCCGCTGTAGACACTTTTGGTCCGATTCCGAGAACTAACAGAGGTTTTTGCTACATATTTGTCGCTGTTGAGCTCACTTCAAAATTTGTTACCTTCACTCCGTTACGCAAAGCTACTGCTAAAACTGTTTCGAAAGCATTTGTAAAACATTTTCTATTTCATGTAGGGCATGTGCTGAAAGTAATTTCTGACAATGGATCACAATTTCGTTCTGCTATATGGACACGCATGTTACGAGCTAGAAACATTTCTCCGATTTATATATCCAAGTACCATGCTTCTTCGAACCCCTGTGAACGATTAATGAAAGAAATTGGTAAACTGTGTAGAATATACTGCCACAAAAGACATATTGATTGGGATACACACATACTCTCATTCCAAGATGTAATTAATTCCATTCCAAATGAATCCACTATGCTATCTCCGTCTGTTATACTGAAAAACGTTGAGCCACCAAACAAAATTAAAGAATTAGTAAACTTCCCTACCTGTCGTCGACTAAGACACCACGAAATAATTAACATTGCGCTGAACAACATCAAACGTGCCGCAGAGCGCCGGAGAAGACAGCAAAAACAGGTTTGTACACGCCGCGACTTTCACGTTGGACAGAAGATATTAGTGCGTACACACTATTTATCCTGCAGAATAAAAGGTAAGTGCAGTAAATTTGAACTTCTATACGCAGGACCATATCGGATTCGCAGCATTCCTCATCCCAATGTGGTACACGTCGAAACTTTGAGAACCAGAAAATCGAAAGGCAACCACCATTGGTCAAATATTAAACCCTTTATTGAATGAAGACACTGTATGATTCAACACACTATGATGCCATTTACTAATGCAATTATATTCACATGACTAATTATTGATGATTACCGTATTTTTCTTCGCAAGTGCCCGGCAAGGTAAGGTTAGCAGGTCGCTTTTCTTGTCGTTACACATCAGACCGTGCATATTTTTCCAGATGAACTTACGTATTTTATGAATAATTATGCAATTCTATGTAATGACGTATTAATTTTATCAAACTCTCTCTCCATCAAAGTCTTTAATTGTCGCCTCTATTAACTACACTACATACAAGCTGAACACAACGAACGTCACATTTTGTCTTTTTATGTACGATTGTTTTCATGTTTTGTTTGTATGCACTGCGAAATAGTTAAGAAATAGCAAACACCAGTAGACTTTGACATTTTTTGCCTTATGACATCTCAAGATCGTGACTGTTTTACATTTTTTGCTGCTGCATTGTATTATTCTCTGTACATTTTTGCTTTTGAACACTGTCAATGTCTTTGACATATTACGTTTTCTGTCATGTTATGCTGTATACTTAATTATGTTACTATAAACCAGTCATTATTTAGTGGGTATATGATTTAAATGCAAGACATTAATCTTTGTTCACCAATTTCAGAAAGAAATGATGCATGTAAGAAATAAATTCAACAGAAATGGGAATTTCACCTACGGAATAAACGAAAGAAGATGCAATAACTTTATGAGGAAGAGTAAATGGATCAGGATTAACAAGAATATACTACACTCATCGTAGAATAGCAATCTTGACTAATTTTTCTTTCAGAATACAAGGTGATTGATGCAGGCTGTCAGACAGAACTACACATCATAGTTTTAGTGATGAAATATGCTAGAGATAAGGAATAGTTGTGTAATGAGTAATTAAGTGATTTTTTGCAGATGATAATGAATGCTGATGAATAATGATGAAGAATATGCTGCTATGAATAATGAAGTTTTTCTTTACAGGTGATGGTGATAATGGAGTTTTTGATGATATGGATAATGAAGTTTTCTTTGCAGATGAGGATAATGTTGAAGTTATATTTATGCTATGTAGTTATTTAAGTATTTGTTGCAGTTCGTTTTGACAGCAGGTGTTATATTGCACAGTATAATGACTGAAGGTTTTGGAAAGGACAGCTATGGAACACATTTTTATACACATTTCACTACCTGTTAATTCGAAGTTCACTACTTTTCAGCATAAAATGCATTTCTCTTTTCAGCTTAATAATTCATTTCTATATATTTTTTGCAGGAGAAATTATTTATGAGATTAATGTGCTATAAGCAGTTGTTCATTAAATCTATGAATGTGGTTACATATACTCTACTTGTTTCATAATCTTGCCACAGCTGACTTATGACGAATGACGTTACACATTTTTCATTTATACCAATAACCCAGAAGCAAATTCTTCTCTCTTGCTTTCCCCTATAATAACCCTAAGCAATGCACTGCTAACAAAAAAATGTATTACCAGTCCCAAATAATGTTACTAGTTTAAGAGAATTCTGAATAATACTGATCAGCTCTGAATAGTATGTCACTTCAGTAATGACTTCTTAATGATACAAAAAAATATATATAAAATAATGCTTTGTAACGGGCAAATAACTGCCACTGTTTATTGTAATGAGACGACTTATAATGCCCATGATTATTAATGCTATGACTGTAATTAACTGATTTTTAATCATGACTTCTTAATGGTGTGTATCACCAGTTTCAAATAATTCTACTCATTTAAGAAAGTTCTGAATAATACTGAATGATGAACAATGTTTTATACTATTCAATACTTACTGGCCACTGAGTGCCAATAATTAAGTCACTAAATGAATTACGTTAATAATTATGCCATTAATTAGCTCCTGTTTTCAATTATGACTTATCATGTTCTATAACTGGCCACTGAGTGCCAATAATTAATGTCACTAAATGAATTATGTTATTAATTATGCCATTAATTAGCTCTTGTTTTCAATGTTGACTTTTCATGTTTTGGTAAATGGCCAATGAGTGCCAATAATTTGTATCACTCAATGTATTATGTTAATGCTAGGCCAATAATAGACTCTCCTTTTCAATTAAGACTTCTGATGAACATTATTCTGTCATACTAAATATGCTTTGTAACTGGCCAAGGACTGCCACTGTTTATTGTAATACGATTACCCATGATGCCAATAATTTAATTTTATGAACATTATTCTGTAATACTACATACTTGGTACAGAAATGTTCAATAACTGGGCTATGAATGCCGCAAACTACTACTGTAATTCTCAATGAACCCTATTATGTGACTTAATGTCCTTCACCTTATGAGCTAACTACCCTGAATTACTACAATGTCCATTTGTCCTGTCCATCCTCATGATCATGGAGCACTATATTTGGTTTTTGCACTAATTCTACGTTGGTGTGCCTTGTAAGAGCGTGGTGTTAATACGACATGCTGTCCACCACCGTGAGCGATGAAGACGTTATTATGGTCCCACTGTTTGGTGTACCTAATGTACTGCCAAAATGAAAACATGGAACATTACTACGACAGTTCAGTGTCTTGGCTACGCTGATAAATTCTGATGGGAAAAGAACTCAAATTGTGTCACTTGGTGTTGTACTTCTGTGGAAAGATATGGACTTTCAGAACAGCTGTGTGCAATCTAAAGTGCTACAACCATGATGCAATCCTTCCCTTTCCTATCCTAATAGTGAAAATCATTTTTTTGCTAACATCATTTATGTTCATGGGCTATACTTTTTTTTTTCGATTTGCTGAACTCCAATGCGGGTACACTTATGTCACTTGTCGACATGATTTTTTTTTTTTTTTGCCATTATGTTTATTTGTTGTGAAAATGCTAAAGACATTTTTTCGATTTGTTCTGAAGTACAGTATATGTGCACTCTTGTCTTTTATATTGTATATACATTTTTATTTTGATGATATGTTCTGAACTACAGTGCATGTGCACTTATGTTATGTGTTAATATGTTTTCTACTGAACTTCAGTGCCTGTGCACTTTTCTCATTTTTCAATATGATTTGTACTCATTCCGTATGTTCAATACTTCAGTGCGTTTGCACTTATGTCATTTGTTACTCATTGTATATACATTTCGTCATTTGCTGATATGTTCTGAACTGCAGTGCATGTGCACTCATGTCACTTGTCAACATGATTTTCTGCCATTCTGTTTATTTGTTCTGAAAATGATACAGAATTTTTTCAGTGCGTGTGCACTTTGTTATCTGTCAAATAATTTGTATATACAGTTTTCTGATTTGCTACTATGTTTTGTACTCACATTTTGTCTTTGTTTGGAATGTTTTGTACTCGGTGCATGTGCACAACATTTAATTCATGTATCTAAATATTCTGTAAATTCTAGGAGTTGATTAATTAAAGAAAAATTTTGCCGCACTTGGCAAGTCCAAATGACTCACCATCGTTGCCAAATTTTTGCCCCCCCCAGTGGAGGGTTATGAAACACGTATGTTGTGTGGCGACGATGGCGAGGCATTGCAGAGTCTCTGACCAGAGAGCCATTTATCGTGGCTAGTCTGCGCTTGACCGCGCGAGAGTTGCGAGCGGTAGTCTATCAGTAATAGTAGTGCAGTACAGTTGCGAGCAGTAGTCAGTAGCAGTAGGGCAGAGCAGTATGTCGGTAGTAGCAGCCCAGTGCAGTTGTGTGTGAGGAGTCGGCGGGCGTCGACATGGCACTCTCGTCAAGATTCAGGATGAGGTATATTATTTTTAAATGCGCTCAGCTAATAATGTAAATTAACTGTACCTAATTTGTGCAATAATCGCCCCAATAATAATTTTGGTTTTCAAAGCAATATTTTTAACAAAAGAACTATTTAATTGAACGAACGATTTTCTTCCATTTCCTTTAAAGAAAAGTTTCAGTTAAATTTCAAAAAAAAAAAAAAAAAAAAAAATTACTTGCGATGCAGTTCCTCCAAGACGTGGCCAACAATAAGAGCAGAAATTTGACATGCAATTTCAATGAGGTAAGAAATTAATTATGACTTTTTTTTGCACAGGGCCAAAGACCGATATTTCGGTTTAATTGAGTTTACATTGTCACTGAAGTCTCATTAGCATTGAATTGTTTTTCATCATTTTCGTGACAGCTTACACCTTGAGTCAGATTGCGATTCTCATTTTTATTGTCATTAAATTTAATTGCTAGGGAGCTTACACGTAGCTCAATGTCCATTAGCATTTAAAATAAAATATCTTTTAAAATTTCTGCGGGGAGGTTACACGAGTGTGTTGGAAAGATGCTACCAGGCTACGAAAAATATTAAAATCGGAGCAGATGCTAAGCAGAGAAGTTGCTGGAAGATGTAGCTAATGTTGCAAACAAAATATTTTTGATTTTCACTGTGGTTTGTAATTCGCGACCGATCAGTTCTTTAAGAAAAGAAAAAAAAGAAACTCTCGTGTAACTGAACTGAATATTTTATCTTGACCATAGTAATTTCATCAGTTTCCTAACTTGGCCTTTTGTAGTTATGACTTGCGTGGGCAACTTTGGAGCCATACCTTCTATCAGTTTCGTGTCCTTTAGAAAATGGCAAGGTGTCGGCCGGAGTGGCCGTGCGGTTCTGGGCGCTACAGTCTGAGCCGAACGACCGCTACGGTCGCAGGTTCGAATCCTGCCTCGGGCATGGGTGTGCGTGATGTCCTTAGGTTAGTTAGGTTTAATTAGTTCTAAGTTCTAGGCGACTGATGACCTCAGAAGTTAAGTCGCATAGCGCTCAGAGCCATTTGAACCAAAATGGCAAGGTGTCGAACTGCGTCAGGATATTAATAACATAATTATAGTCAAGATACCAATGCAAAAAAAATTTTTTTGACTCCCACCTACGTAGGGAGAAACAATCATCGTAATAAAATAACAGTAATCAGAGCTTGCACGAAAACATTTAAGTGTTTTAATTTTTATTTTTTTTTTTGAAACGTTTTACCTTGATTCTATTGTAAAGTCAGCGGCTAAAACAAATGCTAAATTTTTTTAACAATAAAACAGTCCCTCTTTTATCATAAAAATATTTTTCCCGCACACCTTACGAGAGAGGAACGGTAGCGAAACAGTGGGTCGATGAACCCTCTGCCAGGCAGTTACGAGTGAGTTGCACAGCAGTCATATAGATTTAGATGAATATAAGTTTCATGTATTATAAAACATCTGCAGTTTTCTGCTGTCAAACATTCTGAATGTCTTGTGGGAGAACACCAGTAACAAAAATTTTTAAATCATCACGCGATCTCTGAAACGTGTTACGAAAACGAAAGAAAGGACAAAACAAACATAATTGATTCTAAGGATTACAATTTAAACAGGCCTATAGCAACCTGTCACAAGTTATATATAAAACTTCGTTCACATTTGACCATTACAGTGTTCGGAGTTTTAAAAATTCGTCGTTAGATGGTTCTTACAACCTTCCCTTTTGGGTCCTCGCTTTGTGCACAACAAATGTCCGGCACTTTTCCTATTGTTTCACTTCAGCAGTTTACTATACTTTGTGAAGAACGCCCTTATGAAAACTGCTTTAGTGGTTGATATACTGTTAGCTTCATAACCGTGACACTACTCCGTCTATCTGTACAGCAGAGGGCGTCACATAACCTCCCTCACACTGTTCGGTGCTGGGCAGTGCCGTCGTATTGACGTCCCGCCTAGTGTGAGGACAGCTCCATTTGACCGTGACGTCAGTCGCCTCCGGTGCCTTTGACGTCCACTGTGAATCAAGGTTAGCACCCAGCTTGGCGCACCCGTTAACGCGTCACGGCTGAGATGGAACGGGGTGAAGTAAGAGCGAACATGTCTCACGCGCGCGAGTAAAGACAGGAGCACACCAACCCAGTGTAGGCAAACGAACGACAGCCAGAGCATTCGGCGGAACCAAGGACCGGGAGGAAGTGATTCGATCACGTGGAATCGCAGTTGGTTCTGGCAACTTTTCGAGATTGCTCCCACTTTGTTACCGTTATAGTGTAGCGTTTTTATACTGTTACACTGGCCGATAATATGGGGTAAGAAACAGATTTTGTGTTACAGCATAAAGTCAAGCGCCGGCACGGCAGTCGGGAACAAGAGAGCAGAGACGGCTGTTAAGAAGACGTCAGCCAATCGCACGCTGACCGACGCCTCTCCAGGAAGACAACGCGACAGCAGCGGCCTCTATGCGAAGAGAACATAATTAAACGCCGCGCCCGATTGGCCGCGTCCCAATTCAAGAGATGCTTCAAAACCAGCGACTTGAACAGATGCGTTAACTGTGTTACTTCACCTGTATTAGAATTTTTGTACTGAAGAAGCTTGTTTAGCTCAAATGTCGCCCTTTCCTTGCGGCAAATCCATGTAATTCTCGAAGTTAGGTATTGTCATTTACTTTTCGTAATAAAACTCATTGATACGATTTGTCTGAATTGTTTGTCTAGCAATTAGAGAAAGCAAGTTTCCTAGACACCCCACAGCTGACGACTGCGCAGGAATCAATATTTAGCATTCGCCGCATGTGCAGCATTTATTTTACTGCAAGAAGTTGGTAATCAGAAAAAGAATTACAAGAGAAAACGACGCAGATGGACGGCCGTTTTTTTAGGTGGTACAGAGCAGTGTTATGGTACAAAATTAATGTCTGGCCTTAAAGATGAATTGCAATATGGGTTACTTTATAATTTTTTGTGAATTTCGAACTTTAGTGAATTCTGTAGGCCCTAAAATTCCCAAAAATGACGCCTCTTAGGAGAGCTGTACCTGCACCAAAAATATTGGTAAAGACTCCATTTTCTTTTCCACATCGTGCTCATTGTTTTCTAACCCTCACTTATTTCCCTCCAAGCGCCTGAGCTTTTCAATTTGTTTTTACAATCGCAGTTCGCAGGGTCCCATAAACATTCCCGTTCACAGTGAAACTATCAGCTTTAATGCTGTCTATGTACTCCACTCAGTACTCCAATATCTTAGACACAGTAAATACATACCTGTCCAACAGACAACGAACATTCGACCCGGCGTCAAAACTAGGAGGTGGATCCTGAGGGGTAACGGGCGAGTTGTGGCACTCTGGAAATATTATATGTTCAGATTTGGGACGGCCGCACAGGACGCCCGTCAAAGCCGCGGCCCGGCAGCAAACACGTGGTCCCGAACGTTAGCTTAGCAACCGCGTGATGCCGCACAACGGCCGGTCCAGCCGCACGGCTGGGAATTCCATCGTGACGCTGTGTTGATGAAGGAGATACGCCGGAAGTGCCAAAGGTAGCGGACTTTGTGAAACCTTAATGGCAGACATTTCACAGTTCGTATAGAAATTAATAGTAGCCACATGAATCATGATACCTCAAAAAGGCCGGCCGTGGTGGCCGTGCGGTTCTAGGCGCTACAGTCTGGAACCGCGCGACCGCTAAGGTCGTAGGTACGAATCCTGCCTCATGCATGGATATGAGTGATGTCCTTAGGTTAGTTAGGTTTAAGTAGTTCAAAGTTCTAGGGCACTGATAACCTCAGAAGTTAAGTCCCATAGTGCTCAGAACCATTTTGAACCTCAAAAAGAAACATGTACATTACCATTATTTGCACGACGATTCAGATGGTGCAATCAGATTTTCAATATCTTTATTAGTTTAAAGTTTAGTATCTGACTGTAAATTATACAAGTACAATAGTACATGTGCTATTGGAGGTCAAAGTGGCCGACTACTATCCATCGCGTCAGGCCTTAATTACTCCACAGTGACACCAAAAACCGGTAGCAGAATGCTTGTAAATATATTTATTCAACTATGTCTTTGTTTACCCAATATATACTATTCATGAAGAAATTGGTTAAATATTTACCGTGTTTTAGAAAGCACTGAGGCGTTAGGCTACTGGCCCACCTTCTGTTCTATTCCTTTGATATATGTTTTGTAAGATGGCAAGAACTATGCCCCTTACATAAAGTCGTTAAAGATCACCTAACTCACTTTGAGCGAACAGTAGTGCTGAACAAAAGTGCCTGACAAGGCACAATGCATCTTGTAGAGGTTATAGTATGGACGTATTGGAATAATTGATGTGGGGTGATGGTTTTAAAGTAATTCACACGACATGAAAACTTTGTGGAAACGCGTCGATTTACTGGAGGCTTGTTTAGCCCAGGGAAGTATTCAGAACTGACCGTAGCCGGCTGGAGAGTGGCGAAGGGAAGCGACAATAGGCAGCTTAACGCGGCTCAAGCTCTGAGAAAGCGGTAACGGGGTGCGGCATCCAGCTACCTTAAGATGAGTGACAGTGAGTGGGTGGTTGACCCCATGCTGGTGTACCGGAAAGCAGACGGAGAACTAGTACGCCTGTTGATAAATGTCTGTTGTCCCGTTTTCAGTGAAACATGCGAGAAAGTCGCACAAGGCTACGGTGGAGCGTTCAACAGAGGTCAAATTATGTGTGTTCGTGACTATGGCAACTTCACACTGACTTCACAGTCCGCAGAGTCTGAAGTAAATCAGGTGAAGAGCGACAGAATGAAATACGCTGGCCACTGATGGGAACGTAGGACCGAGGAATTTGAAGTACTCTCCTGGGAGTCAGAATTCCGAAAAAATTGGTGCTTGTGCAGACGCTAACCTTGATGGGTGGCCTGGGAGGAGCTAAATAGCAGAAGTTGAGAGGAAGGGAAATTTTGTGGGAATTTGTTCACTTCCCAGAGCTGGCATTGGTCAGCGCTGGGAAGCGACGCATAATTAAGGCGACTTGCGCTGCAATTGGCATAAGTGATTTTGCTGGAGGGGAAACCGAGGCGTAGAACGGACTGGCAGAAGTCTCCGTAGAGGTCTTTCGTTCCCGGCTTGCCTAGAGTGCAGACGTGGCGTTCTTTACTCATCTTGCCTCAGAAAGAGTCAGCATCTCTGCGGTTTAGGACTTAGCAAATGGAATGATAGACCTTGGAGATAGGAAGTTTTGATTCAGCTATGTACTGAGCAAGATAGCTAGGAGTGAATAGACGAGCACAGCCTTGCAGCACCACGAGGTCAGCCGACGTCCACACAACGACGCCGCTCCGCCACGCTGTATTCGGTGATATTGCGCCCCCTCCGGCCACTGATTAATTTGTTGGATCACGTCGACAAAGTTTCCACCAGGGTTTCATGGGCTGTGTGTTGTAGAATTCTTCTCACACTTTGCATTACGCCTGGGTCAGTCTATAGGAATTACTTTTGAGTTATTGCGCTTTACTCCATGCGAACGCAATTTCTTACCACTGCCCCTCAAGAGAGTCATGTAATGTGATGATTGAAGGTCGTCGGTTAAAATAAATTTGTGCTAATCGACTGCATCTGTTTTCAATCAAGTAGTTGAAATCCCAAGTCATTTTCTTAATTAATTTTATGTTCAACATTTGCATCAGGT